>NC_056744.1:610892597-611192597 GCF_019279795.1 Protopterus annectens
CAAGTGGAAGAGGAGGGAAAAGAACACTGCTTCTGCACCAGGGGCATTCAAGAGGGAAAAGAACACTGCTTCTGTACCAGGGGCATTCAATAAAGTCCTGTAATTTCCTTGTTTCTAGCTTGGTCCCAGTTGTAAGCTATATAACTGAATAAGAAGTACAATTTAAACTGTAGACTAAAAGGGATGATGGTGAGAAAAGTTCACATTGCATTGCAGTACACATCATTCAGCACAGTCTGCATAATAAGGAGGTATCTTTTTTTAATTACCCTGCCATGCAACCTGAATTTTAAGAGCAGGAAACCTCACTGCTAGATATAAGTGCATTTTTATTCATTTTTGTATGGAGTGAAGCAGTGTGTATTTGTGGAAAGGTTGCAAGGTAAAGAATTTCACTAATTTTTCTGTTAATATTTGGTCTGTTCATGATAAAATTTATTTATTTATTTTCAGTTTGATGACCAGGGTGGTCCACTGGGCTCAAGGAGCCCGTTTTCAGTGGAGGCCTGTACAGAAAAGCTCCACAAAACATAGCAGATATAGTAACAATTAAACGATTAGTAAATCTTATGTAGTAAAACATAAGCACAGTAGAATATCAACATAGTATGGTATACAGTGCATATTTACATGTAAATACAATTAGAGGTCCATAATACAGAGTCACCATTATACTGAGGTTTTAAATCTTCTGAGAATGCTATGAAAGAAACATTTGTAAGAAAACAGTAAATATGATTGAACTCCTATTGGGTAAGGTGGAAGGTAGTTTATGTATATGTATGTATTCATGATTAGGCAGGATTAAGTAGGTAGAATGCAAGTGCATTTTCTGTTATTGGAGAGGTAGGAATGGAGCTGAGTTTTGAAGTGATCAAAGTTTTGAAAAATTCTTAGAGAGGGAGGAAGAGAGTTCCATTTTTTGGCTAAGGAAAAGGATAAGAGAAGCTGACTGTTTGGTTTGTATACAGAAATGAGATTTTGGTGAGCAGATCTTAGAGTTCTGTGAGGGGTACATAGTGGTAAGATATTAGTTAGTGCAGGGCACTTAGTGGGTTTAAAAATGAGTTTGTGGGATGTAGTTATTTGGAGGTAGTCCAGGTAGTTGGAAAGTTCTAGCCACTGCAGTAGGTGGAGAGGTATGCAGTGGTGGATAGAGTACTTGGAGGCAAACTTTGAGATTTTGTTGTAACAGGATTCTAGTTTAGAGGAGATAGAGGACGATAGGTTGATTAGTAGAGGGGCACCCATACATCAGATATGGTAGTAAGTAGGTAGTGGTGAGGGTCTGTCTTGTTGAAGGGGATAGAAAATGGGAGTTCCTGTACAGCATGCCACGTTTCTGATGTGTTTTCTTAATGTTTAGCTGAATATGGGTGTCGAATTTGAGATGTTCATCAATAGTGACCCCAAGAAGTTTATCAAAAGGAACAACTTCAATAGTAGAGTTGGCATGGCTGATGTTGTTGAAGGAGGTTTTGTCAAGAGGGTGAGATTTAGAGGGAGAGAATAGTAGAATTTTAGATTTGTTGGCATTTAGAGATAGGCAATTTTTGAAGCATCCAGTTCTCAGTGGTGGAAAAAGCAGTTTGGGTTTTTGTTTAGAGTACTTGGAGATTAGAAGCAGAGCAGACTAGAGTTGAGTCATCTGCATATTGGACTGTCTTGGTGTTAAGAATAGCTGTGTGGAAGTCATTAATAAATATATTAAATAGCATTGGGCCGAGTATAGATCCTTGGGGGACACCGGTTGGGGTTGGGAGGAAGGTTGAGGTGCCAGTTTTCCATTTTACAGCCTGAGATCGGTCAAAGAGGTAGCTGCTGAATCAGGCAAGGGTGTTGTGTGAGAGAGTAAGATTAGCAAGGTGGTTTATGAGATGGGAATGGGAGACAGTATCAAAAGCTTTGGAGAGGTCAAGAAGGACTGTGGATACAAGTTCTCCAGAGTCACGGGCGTGATTTACTATGTCTAGGAAAGAGAGGAGAGCAGTTATTGTGCTATGGCCCGGACAAAATCCGTGTTGAGTTGGGGTGAGGAGTTGGTTATTTGTAAGGAATGGTATGAGTTGAAGGTGGATGCATTTCTCAAGTATTTTTGAAATAGGTGAGAGAATGGCTATGGGACGGAAATTGGAGATACTATTATTTTTGCCTCCTTTGTGGAGGGGTAGGATGAAGGCTGCATGCCACAGTTTAAGAACATAAGATTCCTGTATGGATCTGTTAATGAAAATGCTAATGGGGATGGCGATGCCATCTGCTGCGAGATTTAGAAAGAGTGAGGGGATGTTGTCAGGGGCATTGTAGCCTGGCTTAAGCTTAGAGAGGAGTTTAGTTATATACAAGGTGGAAATGGGTTTGAGGTGAAAGATAGGAGATGAGAAAGGAATGGATAGTGGAGGAGAGGATTTGAGGAGGGGGGAGGAGTTGTTGTTTGGGAAGGCCTTGGTGAGTTCTGTTATGGCATTAATAAAGAAGGAGTTGAATAGCGTGGCTATATCTGGGTCAGACTTGCTAGTGTCAGGGCAAGGATTGTTTTTGGTACCAGTGTTGAGAAGAGAGTTGATTGACTTCCAGAATTGTTTGGGATTTTTGGAATGATTAGACTGACGTTTGGTATAGTATGATTTTTTATCCTGTATAATATGTTTTTTACGGTTACGGAGTTGTTTATATTTAAGAAGGGCGTCTGGGTTCTTATTACGATGTTAAAGTTTCCAGGTTTTGTCCCTTTGTTTCATAAGTATTTTGGTGTCTTTAGTAAGCCAAGGGGCTGAGTTGTTTTTTATATGTTTTGTTCTAGGTTGGGCATGAGAGTTAAGGGTAGCTAAGAAGGTTGAGTTGAAATGTTAAATGGCCTGGTCTAGAGGAAGAGTGTTTAGATTGTCCCCGTTTATTAGTTTGAGAGAATTGGAGACAGTTGTGGGGTTAAAGTTTGTGAGGTTTGTGTGTGAATATATTGATGTTGGTGAGGAGAGGAGGGAGTTGATCTATGGACGAAGGCTGGCAAGTGGTCACTAATGGAGTCTGGTAAGGTGCCCTTATGGGAGATTTTAATAGGGTGAGAGACTAGGATAGAGTCAAGTATGGGGCCTGGGGGTTGTTTTTATTAAGTCTGGTAATGGTATTTGTAAGTTGACTGAAATTATATAGGTTAACTGAGATGGTGGGATTATTGTTATCAATTTTATTCCAGTCACCTGATGTTCATAAAGGTAATTTGCATAAATCCCATGTGCCTCTGATACAAGAGGTTTGGGAGGTCACTAAGTGGAAGTTTTAGCTTTGTTGGAGTTTTCATTTTGTTTTTACTGATTGTTTTTTTTTTCAGTGACCTTCTCACTTATTGTTTTAGTTTGTTGTTTGGGATATTTTTGCAGTGACCCTAATGATAATGGACATCAGCTGGGTATAACATCCCTGTTGTTTCTTATGCTTAGTCAAACACTCTGCTTGTGCTGTGCTGATGAGGTCATAATAAGACCGAAATATGCATATCCACAGCTAGTTTGATTTGGCTTTATTGGCCTGCAATTTTCAATTAAAATGACAAAACAAGTCATGGGCATTCAGAATCGCCAATTAGCTGAAACACCTGATGTTCATAAGGGTCATCTGCATAAATCCCATGTGCCTCTGATACAAGAGGTTTGGGAGGTCACTAATTGGAAGTTTTAGCTTTGCTGGAGTTTTCATTTTGTTTTTACTGATTGTTATTTCAGTGACCTTCTCACTTATTGTTTTAGTTTGTTATTTGGGATATTTTTACAGTGACCGTAATGATAATGGACATCAGCTGGGTATAACAGCCCTTTGTTTCTTATGCTTAGTCAAACACTCTGCTTGTGCTGTGCTGATGAGGTTATAACAAGGTCGAAATATCCATATCCACAGCTAGTGGAGTTGTCTTTATTGGCCTGAAATTGTCCATTAAAATAACAAAACAAGTCATGGGCATTCAGAATCGCCAGTTAGATGAAACACCTGATGTTCATAAGGGTCATTTGCATAAATCCCATGTGCCTCTGATACAAGAGGTTTGTGAGGTCACTCAGTGGAAGTTCTAGCTTTGCTGAAGTTTCCATTTTGTTTTTACTGATTGGTTTTTCAGTGACCTTCTCACTTATTGTTTTAAAATGACATCTCGGAACTTCTCCTACTATTTCTCTAACTTTAGGGTCAGCTGTTAAAACCTTCCAATGTTTATTAATTATTTTGTCCTTCCCATCACTAGTATAATATAAAGAAAACTGCATCTTTTTTCTACCCATTTGTGACCTATTTAAATATAATGGATGTTCAACCCATTCCGAAAAATAAGGTTGTGCAGTATTATGCTTATTGTGGGTATCTCTCTCATCAGTTTATCAACCTCATCTCCTCTATAACCTTTCTTTATAAGTCTACTTCGCAAATCCATCATCTCCTTAGTAAATCCTTCATCCGAAGCATTCAATCGAGAGTATCATATGTGTATGTTAGCAGCTATCCTTTGGCAGTAGGGATAAGGAGGCATGCTGTGTGCATACGTCTGACAGCAAGAAGGAGAAATATGTTAATGGGGCAATTTGTCCTTTCACTTTATTCTCAGTCTGACATCATAGGTGTACCTAGAAGGTGGCTGTGTTTTGGGGAGAGGGGCGAGGAGGCATGCTGTATACAAGTATTATGACAGCACACTGATATATATGACCATGACCATTTCGTGTTTCCCTTTCATCCTAAACTAATACCAGTGGGGTAAACAGAAGGTGACCAGATTTTTTTGGGGTGGTGGTAGGCAGGCACTATTCCTAGATATGATTTATGTATTCTCATAAACATTTATTGGGAAGTAATGTTTATTCAGTTTTGAATATTAAGCCTTTCACTCAGTTTATTTATTTATTGAAAGAATAATAAGACTGAATTTCTTTTCTTTAGTCATGATTTTTATTCAGGCCATGATTTGGTTATAAGGTACTGGAAAAAAGCTCAAAAATTCACCTTAGAGCACCAAGGGCCCTGTGGCTTTAGGAAGCCTAGCATCCCCCATACTCCAGACTTAATTCAGTTCTTATAGTGCAATCGTGTTCATTTAGGGTGCATTGAAATGATGCAAGAATAGGATGGAGAAGAGTAAATACTGATCTTCCCTTAGTCATGGCTTTTGGTAAGCCATGATCCTTACTCAAAACATTGGGTGATAAAAGCTCTAAAATTCACCTGGGAATATCTGAAAACCTGAGATCCTGGCTATAGCTTCTTGTGTGTGGAGTTTGCGATTTCCCTGTATCTGTATTCATGTACTTTGGTTTCCTCCAACATTCCAAAGACATGAAGTAGGTGAAATGGCAAGCTTCCAATTTATAAAGTGTGTTTTGTGTATCTTGTGATACATATACTCAGCTTGTCAGGGGCAGTGTCAGTATGTATGCGCACTTGGTGAACAAATAAGTATAAATTCTGATAGACCAGCCTTCCACAGACAGTGTCAATGTGCATATTTTTACAGTTATTAAAGTGCACTCTTGGTTGATTAGGGTTTGTTGAAAGGATGGAGGAAAGAGCAAAGACTGAATTTATTTCCTTTAGTCATGATTTTTGTTCATGCTACCACTGAATCAAAAAGGTCTGAAAAAAAAATACTCTAAAATAGACCTCATAACATCTAGATTCCCCATGGCTTAGTTCAGCTATTTCCCTCACACTCATTACATTTCAGTCAGGTACAGTTACTGTCTGTTGAAAGGATTCAGGCAAAAGCTGAACTACTAAGAGAAAATGTGAGATAGTTAAAACAAAATATAGTTATAATAATAACAACAACAACAACAACAATAATAATATGGATGATATAAGGAAGCTGTGAAGGAGGGCGGCATTGAGGTGTATGTAGAGAGGGGGTTGAACAGTGGGTAGCAGGGGGGGGGGGCATGGAGCACTTCATCTAGTATATCATTTCACCTAAGTTTGGCCCTACTCAGACATATCATCTGTAATTAATGCCTGCTTGGGAGGGAAATGGTCTTCAGACAGGCATCCAAAGAAAATGATTACATAATTAGTAGTTTCACTAAAGATGGTATCTTCAAGGAGAGAAACTGAAGACTAAGATGAACTGCTGTCATACTCAGATACTGGTTCAACTATTGAGACTATCTAAGCCATCTAAAAATTATCCTCTCCCTCTCATGACACTGGGGATGATCAAAATGTTCATCTCCTCTTGCCCTGTCCCACCAGCAATGGCATCAGCAAACGCTCCCTAATAATTTCCCCACAGATGATCAAGGAGCAGGTGAATGGATTTTAACTGTCTGAACTCAAATGTCTGAAATCACCTGTTGTCAGAGATCAAAAGCTAGATATTAGGCACAACAGAATCATGTTTGTATAAGACCACTGAGTGCCTTAATGGAAGTTTCTTCACAACTGTGCGACAATGGAGTTAGCCCATATAACTTCATGTGGAGCAGGGGGCTTGGCCTTTGGAAAGGGGTACACTCTATTTTCTTTCTTTTTTTTTGGGTCTTTTGGTACATTCTTAATTTGAGTTACATAAGCTTTATGAGCCTTAAATCTTCTTAGTTAAGTACTTTTATTCAATTTCAAACATAACTCAAAAAGTACTATATTATAGTTAAACCCTTGGTAAAATAAGTAGTGCAAGTGGAACTGTTTAGGGGCACATTTTCTATCGCAAGCACATTTGTTTATGGATTCAAAAGTGTAAGACATAATTTCTAATGACATTCAGTCTTCTGACTATGACAGAATAATGAAATTCATCAAAAATGGCAGCTATATTGATACTAATGAAGAACTAATATAATACTCATGAAGAAAATGCAACTGGGCAGCTATTATTTTCACAAAATGAAAACTGAAAAGAATGTTTGTTAACACTTTTTATGTGCATGACCTTCATATCACCTGTTGTCACCATTTATGCTGGTGAAAGAACAGAATTGACTTTTCTAAAAAAAGAATATAGTTATAGGAAAATGTCTGGACCAACATAGTGTCACTAATGAGTAAACACAAATAGGTTCATAGGCTCATATGTATATACTAGGCTAACGACCACTAGGGCCTTTATAAGTGTAGCCATGTAACCCGGATGTCAACCACAAATTTGATTTATATAGGGGGTGATTTATTGACTGCTTCTGTCCAACACAGACATAAGTGCCAGACCAGGGAGGCATTTCCTATTACCTATCCATTGGTCCAATTTGCACATAAATAGGGATAGGGAGGAATTCTGCTTCTCATGGATAGGGAACCTGTTTGAGAGAATGGGAATTCTTTGAGAAACTATCTGTCTCACCATGTCCTATTTATGTTGCAAATCAAGTATTTTCCATGCAGTAATAATTTTAAAACTTTTTACCTGCTTTGCTAAATAAATGAAAGACAGCACCAAGACTTAAATTCTACACTGTGAAAATCAGTTGCACTTTACACTTATTTCATGTTGTATACCTTTATTCAGGGCAACCACTAGAACAGGACATAATTTGAGCATATCTGCAGTTATTTACTAAATCTTCCAGAGGTACACAGGTTCACATTTTGCATTCAGGCTCCAAGGCTCTTTGCTATTTATAATCTTGCTTTCCATTATCATAGGCACAAGGAGTACTTACTCATCACCATATAGTTGTCAAGGACACTTTAATTTGCTCTGGGCTATTAGGTGAAAAAGCATGTTATTTGGTATAAGGTCTCAAGTTATTGTTGCTCTGAATGTGAACTGACCTTTTTCCAGATTTTAAAGTTTAAATACATAAACAGACTTGTCACCTGCACATTCTTGCAAAGTGCAAGACTGATTTTTCTTTCACACAAGTTTTCCAAAAGAAAATATTTATTTTATTTTACATTTGTTTACTAGGTGATGTCCAACTGGGCTGGGAGCCCATTTTCAGTGGAGACCTGGGGAGAAAAGCTCCAAAAGACATTGATTGAAATACAGACATGATTAAGAATACACATATTACAAATACTTAGTATTTGCAGTTAACATAGATGATAAGTTTGCAAACATAGTCAAAATTTAATAATTGAAAAATAACAGTTACATAAAGTAGCACAGAAGACAAAACACTATACATTTACATTATAACTCCCGAAAATGAAGAATATCGACATTTGTGCTATAACAGAGACCTGGTTCAAGGCAGCAGAAAGCCCTGCACCACCATGCTATAACTCATTCCACACCTTTAAGCCCCAGAACTTGGACCAAAGCTCCAAAGGCGGTGGTGTTTCCATATTCATAAAGGACATGCACACCTGCAGACTAGTAGCCCAACATAACGCATCTGAGATACTTCAGGTGCAGCTAACACTGGGTAAGACAGCGATTCAGGTCATAGCCTGCTATAGATCCCCAGCCATGTCCCAAGACACACACTCCACATTCCTAAGCACCCTGGAGAATATTAGGGTCCAACCTAATACTCTCATACTGGGTGACTTCAACTACCCCTCCATTAACTGGGAAAACTACTCATGTACCAATACACTTGCCCAACGTTTCCTGGAATTCATTAATTCCAATGTCCTGGACCAGCTCTTTCTTACCTCCACTAGAGGTAGCAACATCCTTGACCTGGTCATTACTAACATGGGTGACCGTTGCTCTACACCAATAGTAAACTCCTCCCTGGTTAGATCTGACCACAAACTAATCACCTTGGAAATCCACAGACCCCCCACCCCCCAAAGGTAACCATCATGGAAAACTTCTCCAAAGCTAACTTTGGGCTCCTAAAAACAGAGGTGGCTAACTTCACAGCACCCATGGAACTGGAGATCAGTTGCATGACCACTGAATTGTACACCAATGCACTGTACAAACACCTACACAAATGCACAGATCTCGCCATACCCAACGGTACCAAGATGCTCTCCTCTAAAAAAGGAAGCCAGTCTGGTGGTCCCCTGCCATAAACAAACTCTACAACAGAAGGAGGAAACTGATACTGAATACGGTGAAGTCCCAAGACTGGATAAACTCCCTTATCAGCCTCAACAAAAAGTTAAGATTCCTCATCAAATCCTCTAAAGCTAGCTATGAAAAAAGAATTGCAGCAGATATTAAAGACAACCACGGTGTAATGATGAATGTTGTTATTGCATATGCTCCACAAGTTGGGTGTGCGATGGATGAGAAAGAAAAATTTTGGAGTGAGTCGGATGAAGTGGTGATGACTGTACCCAAGGGCGAGAGAGTGGTGATTGGAGCAGATTTCAATGGGCATGTTGGTACAGGGAACAGAGGGAATGAGGAAGTGATGGGTAAGTATGGTGTTAAGCAAAGGAATGCAGTAGGTCAGATGGTAGTTGATTTTGCGAAAAGGATGGTCATGGCTGTGGTGTATACTTATTTTAACAAGAGGGAGGAGAATAGGGTGACATACAAGAGTGGAGGGAGATTCACACAGGTGGATTATATCTTATGTAGAAGGGCCAGTCTGAAGGAGATTGGAGACTGTAAATTGGTGGCAGGGGAAAGTGTAGTTAGGCAGCATAGGATGGTGGTTTGTAGGATGACATTGGTGATCAAGAAGAGGAGGAGGAGTGTGAGGGCAGCACCAAGGATCAAATGGTGGAAATTGAAAAAGGGTAATTGTGAGGTGGAGTTCAGGGAAGAGTTAAGACAGGCACTGGGTGGCAGTGAAGAGTTACCGAATAGCTGGGTAACTACAGCAGAGCTAGTAAGGGAGATGGCTAGATAGGTACTTGGTGTGACATCTGGAAAGAGGAAGGAGGACAAGGAGACCTGGTGGTGGAATGAGGAAGTACAGGAGAGTATACAAAGAGGTTGGCGAAGAAGAAGTGGGATTGTCAGAGAGATTAAGAAAGTAAACAGGAGTATAAGGAGATGAGGTGCATGGAAAATGGAGAGGTGGCTAAGGATAAGGCATATGAAGAGTTGTATGAAAGGTTGGACACTACGGAGGGAGAAAAGGACCTGTACCGATTGGCTAGACAGAGGGACCGAGCTAGTAAAGATGTGCAGCAGGTAAGGGTGATAAAGGATAATGAGGGAAACATACTCACAAGCGAGGAGAGTGTGTTGAGCAAATGGAAAGAGTACTTAGAGGGGCTGATGAATGAAGAGAATGAGAGGGAGAGAAGGTTGGATGATGTGCGGATAGTGAATCATGAAGTGCAGTGGATTAGCAAGAAGGAACTAATGATAGCTATGAAGAGGATGAAGAATGGAAAGGCTGTTGGTCCAGATGACATACCTGTGGAAGCATGGAGGTGTTTAGGTGAAATGGTAGTAGAGTTTTTAACTAGATTGTTTAATGACATCTTGGAAAGTGAGAGGATGCCTGAGGAATGGAGAAAAAGTGTTTTGGTACTGATTTTTAAGAATAAGGGTGATGTGCAGAGCTGTAGTAACTACAGAAGGATTAAATTGATCAGTCACAGCATGAAGTTATGGGAAAGAGTAGTGGAAGCTAGGTTAAGAAGGGAGGTGATGATTAGTGATTAGCAGTATGGTTTCATGCCAGGAAAGAGCACTACAGATGCAATGTTTGCTCTGAGGAGTGTTGATGGAGAAGTACAGGGACGATCAGGAGTTGCATTGCATCTTTGTGGACTTACAGAAAGCATATGACAGGGTGCCTAGAGAGGAGTTGTGGTACTGTATGAGGAAGTTGGGAGTGTCAGAGAAGTATGTAAGAATGGTACAGGATATGTACAAGGGTAGTGTGACAGCGGTGAGGTCTGCAGTGGGAGTGACGGATGCATTTAAGGTGGAGGTGGGATTACATCAAGGATCAGCTTTGAGCCCTTTTTTATTTGCAATGGTGATGGACAAGTTGACAGACAAGATCAGACAGGGGTCCCCGTGGACTATGATGTTTGCAGATGACATTGTGATCTATAGTGAGAGTAGAGAACAGGTGAAGGAGACCCTGGAAAGGTGGAGATATGCTCTAGAGAGAAGAGGAATGAAGGTCAGCAGAACTAAGACAGAATATATCTGTGTGAATGAGAGGGAGGATAGAAAAATGGGGAGGATGCAGGGAGTAGAGGTGGCAAAGGTGGATGAGTTTAAATACTTGGGATCAACAGTTCAGAGTAATGGTGAGTGTGGAAGAGAGGTGAAGAAGAGAGTACAGACAGGATGGAGTGGGTGGAGAAGAGTGTCAGGAGTGATTTGTGACAGACGAGTACCAGTAAGAGTGAAAGGGAAGGTCTACAAAAGGGTAGTGAGACCAACTATGTTATATGGGTTGAAGACAGTGGCAATGACAAAAAGGTAGGAGTCAGAGCTAGACGTGGCAGAGTTAAAGATGTTAAGATTTGCACTGGGTGTGATGAGGGTGGACAGGATTAGGAATAAGTATATTAGGGGCCAGCCCAGTTGGAAGGTTTGGAGACAAAGCCAGAGAGGTAAGATTATGTTGGTTTGGACATGTGCTGAGGAGGGATGCAGAGTATATTGGGAAAAAGATGCTAAGGATGAAGCTGCCAGGTAACAAGAAAAGAGGAAGGCCTAAGATAAGGTTTATGGATGTGGTGAGAGAGGACATGCAGGTGGTTGGTGTGAAAGAGCAAGATGCAAAGGACAGGAAGAAATTGAAACAGATGATCCGCTGTGGCGACCCCTAACGGGAGCAGCCCAAAGAAGAAGAAGAAGTAAAGACAACCACAAAGCCTTCTATAGTTATGTAAAGAATCTCCACGGCAATACCCAGATTTCCTCTGAGCTACTGCACAATGGTACCTCCTATACCAAGCCAACAGATATTGCCAATGTACTGGCTGACAGATTCAGTGCCAACTTTACCTCTCTCCCCCACAAGGGACCAGTCACAATACCAGTAGATTGCCAGGCACCCAGTATTATTGCTGCACAGGTTAAAATAGCACTGTCCAAGGCCAAGAATACAGCTTCTATGGGACCTGACAATATCCCTGGCTGTGTTCTACATGAACTATAGAGTGAACTGGCACCTCACCTGTGTGCCCTGTATAATCACAGCCTCACCTCAGGCTTTGTCCCTACTGAATGGTGCACTGCTACAGTCATCCCTCTCCACAAAGGAGGAGTGACTACAGACCCTTGGAACTATCACCCCATTAGCATGACGAGTCTGACATGCAAAGCTATGGAACGCATCATCATGGACCTAATAAACAAGGATATAGGGAATCTCCAAACTCTGGATCCCACACAGTTTGGTTTTGTGAAGGGGTGATCATGCCTGCTCAACTTGGTCAACTTCTTTGAGTCAGTCACCAGAGCTGTGGATGAAGGCAAGGTGGTTCATACAGCTTACCTTGATCTGGCCAAGGCCTTTGATACCATTCCCCACTCAGGAATCATAGAAAAACTCGCTAAGCTAGGAATCAACCCCTATATCACTAAGTGGGATGCAAGCTGGCTCACAGGTAGAACCCACAGTGTGAAAGTAGCTGACTCCAAGTCAGACTGCCGACCAGTCATAAGTGGAGTCCCACAGGGTTCAGTCCTGAATCCTCTCCTGTTTGGTATCTACTTCTCTGAAGTCCAGGCCAGCACAAAGGGATTCTGGCTGATAAAGTTCGCAGACGATTGCAAGTTGGGAGCCATTATTAACTCCCTGAGTGATGTTGACATCCTACAAGAAGGCCTCACTGAGACCAACGACTGGTGTCAGAACCACGGCCTTAAGCTCAATGCCAAAAAATGTGTTGTCATTCCCTTTGGGAAAAACCTGGTTCCCATGAATTACCACATTGATGGTAGTCCACTAAACACAAAAGGTGTTATAAGAGATCTAGGAACAGCTTGAGCGGACATATATTTTATGTCCCTTGGCACATGCACTGATTTATGATGTTTTCATTTACAATGAACTTTTAAAGTTAGATACTGTTAAGAGCTTCTACATATGTGGCATGTCACTATTGCTATACATTTAGATAAAGGCATATATAAGTGATACAATATATCTGTGTCCTAATTTCCATAAGGATTCAAATTTGATGGAAATATTAATTTCTAACAATATCAATTATAGCCTCAACACATATTGTTTTTCACGTTGTATTAAATGATATATAGCCCTGAAAATTCATCATACATTTATATATTTATGTATTTTAACTTAACTTAAAGTCAGTTCATTACATGTATATATCATTTATTTTGATTTAATTGTGTTCGTGATTTGCTTGTTTTGAAAGCAGTTGGATATATAGATATTGCGACACAGTTATTGATTTGAAGCAAAGGTTCCAAGACGATACATTCAGTAGAGTTCAATAGGTGACATCGATAGTGAAAGAGCCTTTTTGAACACTATTAAGTTTTTAATGAGCATATATTTTTAAATGATTATACATCAATTTTGACTACCTGTCTGGTTATTTTAATTTTTATTTTAATTTTTAATACACGAAACACGTTAAGTTTCAGTGGAACATGCAATAGGATTTTATCACGGTATGCACTGAATGGTTAAGAAATGACAAACCAGCAGTATAGTCAACCAGGAAGCTGAAAATGGCTTAGTAATAAACCACTGTTAGTGGTGATCTGTTCTGATAATTTTAATTGTTTAATTGCTAAATTGCTTAATTACATAATGAAGTTGCTTAATTGATATGATTATCGGATACTGTTTTTGGTATATATACCACTGAACAAACACATGTTATTGTATCTGAAGAAGCTTGCCAGCCATGGCGAAACTTTATTTTTATTCATTCATCCATTGGAATAAAAGTTGTTTTGCTGAAGAAGGTGTCTCGTGGTGTATCCTGATTAGTTATACTCTGAGATCTAGGAACACAGATTGACAGCAACCTCTCTTTTGACCACCACATTGCCACTGTGGTCAGAAAGTCCTTCTATGTGGCACATCTCATTACTAAGGGTTTTGCATCCAGGAAGAAAGAGGTCATTGTCTCCCTTTACTCTTCCCTCAGCGTACAATGCCCCGTTTGGCATGTACCTCACTAAACACCTGCAACAACTAGAGAGGCCACAAAAGTGCCTCAGAAAGAGGATCCTATGCATTAAACATTTGTCCTATATGGACAGACTAAAAAAACTCCAACTATTCTCTGTCTCATATCGCCTACTTAGAGGCGATCTCTGCTTGACTTACAAAGCCATGTCTGACCCAGCTCTGTTAGAAATGTCACATCTAAGGAAATCCCAATCCCTCCACACCACACGCTCCAGAGACCTCACCTTCATTACCACAATCAACAGAACATGCTGGAGGGACAGGTTCATAACCCAGAGACTGCCGATGCTCATTGGGCTTCTTCAAGAGAAATCTTGATGAGTGGATGGGAAATAGAAAATTCACCCCAGGGATCACTCCAGTGGCTTTACTCGACAGAGGCACTGGGAACTAAGGTCGGGTGGCACGATGCCAGGGTAATCCTATGGGCTAGGCTTCTAAAGGCCCCAGGGCCATTAGCCTAGTAAACACCTATGAACCTATGAACAAATTTAGGGTGTAATTCCAAGATGAGTTATGTGGTTGGAGCATGGGTGTCGGAAATACTGGATAGGATTATAAATAACATATGTAACTTAATCAGAAAAAGAAGCTGATGAAGTGGTGAGAGAAAGGGAAAAGATCCATTTGGTTTATTTGTTTGTACAAATTTAGAATAATGTCACAGTTTAGTTATTTCAGCACTCATTAGTTCTGGTAATAAAGATTTGCTTAACTCTTTCAGTGCAAGTCAGATTTTCAAAACTGTTCATCTGTAAAACGAACTACAAACCACATAGCAAAAGCTGTTGATGATTTCTGGAAGAATGGTATAGCAAAAAAAAATCACATAGAACTTAAATATTTACATTTTCCTCAACGGTGTTTGCAGTACTTTATCTTTTACATTAACTGAAAAATAGCCACTTTTAAAGGTCAGCGGTCTTTGATAGTGCAAGCCAGCTTCAAATATGTATTGAAAATATGCACTGAAACTTTTACTCTGTTGTGGAGGATAGTACTGTTGTGTAAATAAACCATTTGAATGATCAATACTGCAGTAGCCTAAGCTATGTAGGTTATATCCAGACAGCTTCCAAAGCTTCAGGGCACGTTCCATGCATCCAAACAGTTAGTCAGCTCAAGCTGAGCTAATTAAAAAGTCAGATTTGGACACAAAACCCTTCAGAGCATTCCTGCCACTGAGAAGAACACTCCTCTGCAAGCTTCTGAGGATCAACGTTCAACTAATGCTGTTCGACTGCTGGCCAGATATATTCCCTTACGAGAAAACCTTCTGCATTACTTTTTAACTTGTTTAAAATTTATTTTTGTTAGAAACAAGTACTTTTAATCTAGGAAAAATAATTTTCCTTGATTGTCTCATGACTTTTATATAACTTTTAATGGGAGTGCACTTACAAGGTTACTACAGCTATAAATGTTTATATGGCTTTAAGAGAGATGACTAATTACCTATTTTTTTCCCTTTTGAATAGTTGCTTCATAGCATGAATCAGTGTCAGTCAGTTCAGAAGTGGTATTGTTTTGATAAACTGTTAATACAAGTTGGCAATTACATATTTTTTATTTACACTTACAGCAACCAGTTCATTTCTCAATAAACTAGCACTCATACACATGATGATGTTTGGGAACATAATTTTACCGAAAAATGAAGTTAAGTGAAAAAAAAAGTTTCTCATAATCCTTAAGAGGCATCATATAAACTAAGCATCTATTTTCTCCCAAACCACTAATTTCAAATTAAAAACAAATGTCTTATGTAGGGTAGATTCTTCTATGGTTCACAGATATGCCCGGAATTTCTTTCTTTTTTTTAAATAGTAATCTCGTCTCACTCTTCCTACATCAAAGTGTTAAATACCTTTATAGCATTCTTATCAGTGATATGAAGGAAAAATGCACACTATAAGTTTCTCAGTTTATTTCCATAAGTCCACTCATACCATTGTTACCTCACATCAAAATGATCTCTTATATGGTTTCCAGCTGGTCTGCCTTCTGTGGAGAGTCTACACATCCTCCCTGTGTTTGCCTGGGTTTCTTCTGGATGCTCAAGTGCCTCCCATTCCAAAGACATGAAGTAGGCAGACTGGCAGTTTCTAAATTGTATATAGGTGTGTGCATATGTGGTATGGAAGAAAGTCTGGAAATCTACTTCTGTTTTTCCTCTTGCCTAATAACCTCTGTGGATGGAGGTGCCTAATCATGGGGTCGCTACAGATGCTGACTGCTGCTCATAAGTGTGAATTGAAGGAACACATCTCTTTTTTCTTCTGTAGCACAATATCATTGCATTGATGTACTTCGACTTCCAGGTACACATTTGTGTATAGTATGCATTAGTGCATGTTAAAATACAGAGACTCACTTTTTATGAATCCTGTTAATATCTATAACATGTACTGCAAGGGTGCACACAACACCTGTACACCACAGTTCACAATACTTATGAATGCCATATCGTGACACCAATATACATCATCAAAGTAGCCAAATAAAGACATTCACAAACACACTGAGATGCATACTTTCCAGGCTTTTACTGAAGACTGACATCACCACCCAGGTCATATGACCTTCCCAGCTGTAATAAAGGAATATGCAACCATTCACATACTGATGTATGAGACACCCTGCAAGGACAACTTAAATTAAGTCAAAGCTACCCTGCAGGCAGGTATTACCATTAAGGAATTTGTTCAATAAGGTTTACTCATTCTAACATACACTGTCTTTGTTTATTCCTAAAAAGATCACAAACTGTATTTTGCAGAATTTCAGTATTAACACTACATTTATACTCAGCAAAGTAGAACACATAAAATTGGAAGATATATTGTAGCAAGGTGTTTCAACTCCTGTTCTTTCAGTATTATACTCAGACATCTGTTAAAATTAATCTCTGTATTGGAATCAATGTGAATTTTTAACATGACAAATTTACAATGAGATCTGTAAAAAAGAATTTAACATACATATAAAGGAACTATACACACTCAGGCAGTTTATATATATATATATATATATATTCTTCTGCTACGGAGTATTTACACGGATAATTCAAGAGCTAGTCAAAATAAGCAATAAATATAATTCACCCGTTTGATGAAAACAAATTATTTAAAAAACAATGATGTATTTGATGATAGCTGCTAATGCTATGGTAGTCATATTTGGCATGTAGTGTGTTACCAGTTTTATGTTCTGTTTCTGAACTCTGCCACTTGGCAGGTCAATGTTTTTCTCCATTAAACTCCTACCATAAAACTTCTGTGATAAGGAACAAAGACTTTCCTTGAAAAGTAGACATTACATTACCTTGGCTCCACTCAGTGGTAAATAATAATAGGGGTGATTCAGGTAGCCACCCAGGCCCCATGACTTCAGGGAAGCCCATCTAAACAAGGCCTTTTGGTAATATGAAATAAATTAGTTGCATTTAGCAATGCTCGCAAATTTTAGCTTATATGCTAAACATAATAGTTGATAACTTTGCAGGCTTCTTCATTCATTTTTTTCAGTGAATTAACATCAATGCAATTGTTAATTTATGTTTGAATGACTTGCATTGCTCTTAACTGACCTGATATCCACAGGAAGTTAAAGTTTGGTTTTGTCTTCCGAACAAGTGACTTTGGGTGTCAGTTGGCGCAAAGGATTAAGGGGCAGTTTCTGAAAGAGCTCCAGTATTGCCTTAATTTGACTGATGCCTCTCTAGCTAGCCTGCTTTTTCCATTACAGAGTTACCCACACCCACAGTCTTTTATCTAAGACTTGGACAGATGTGGAATTGTGAGTAACTAGCTTTTCATCAACAAGGAAAGAGAATTAAATTATTTATTTTTTTTTAAATTCTGCTTAAATATTTAAGTTGCACTTATAGTGAGTGACCTGTGTGGTGATACAACTTTGAACGTTTTTGCTCTATTCCATGTTTTAACCAAAAAAGTTATCTGTTTGCATGTTTTAGCTTGTTCTAGGACCTTAGTCTTGTCTTTTACTTAGTTGTAGGAAGATTGTGTTTTTGCATTATTCTGCATTCCTCTTTCCACAAGTAGAATTACCTGTGAAAGCTATTCATTTGTATTTTAAACTCTGCTGGGTCATAGTCTTGTAGTTTATTTCACTGTTGTGGAATGACTGTGTGCTATTACAGATCTGAACTTAGTGGTTTACTACTGCATTTTTTCCAGAAACAGTGTTACTGGTAAATTTATGCATAGTTTGGTGCCTTAAACTGTAGCACAAGTTCAATAGTGAGAGTATTGTCTCTGTTCCAGTTTGTGCTTCATTGCTTTTATATTCTGCTTATCATTCACCTGCTTAAAGCTGCATTCTGTGTCTGCCCCATTCCTCACTTACACATTAAGCTAACATTTCTGAAAGAGTTCCAATATTGTCTTTATTTGACTGGATGCCTCTCTGGCTAGCCTGCATGTTAATTTCTTGAACATGTTTCCTAACCCTCCCGCTTGCTGTGGTGATTTTATAAAGCTGTGTCTCTGGCCTCCACCCCTTATAGTAATCTGATTTCCAAAGTCCCTCCCTCCCCTCTTTCATTGCTACTGACTGTTATATAATCTATTTATGTACTCTTCCCACCCATTTTTTTCCATAGATCCATGATATTAACTACCCATTCAGCAAACCAGTATTGCTCTTGAGTAAAGCTCCTCTGCCACATATTGTCTCCTGCCCACTTTCCTTGAGATCAGCAAATCTTGAAGTCGTAGCCTAAATTCCAGAAGTCTTTTACTTGCATCCAGTGCCATCCAAGGAAGCAATAATGCCAGACAGAGTGTGTTAATGTGTAATTAATGCCTGCCCAGGGGTGTTATGAGACCCAATGCCACAGAGCTCTCTGTAAAATGGTTGCGTTTTACTTATTTTTTTAAGTGCTGTATTACTTTTTATATATATATATATTTGATGTAAAATAGTTCCTCCGCCTAATGTTTCAAACATGCTGTAGTATATGTTAATGGTGTTGGAGGAAATATTTTTGTGGAAAAATACTGAAGTCAACATATTTTGTATTCTGTATTTAAAGGGTTAAGCAGAAAAATGTTCACTGCGTGCAAACTGAAATGTTCTGGAAAATGTTGATCACTGAGGAATGCAGGAGTTAATCTTAAACTGCTGATAAGAAAGTTAATGGTGCAAGAATAACTGTGGTACTGGCTGGTAAAAACAAGTAATCAAACTATCAATTTTAATGAAAGTCCTCTGTGCTACAGGAGGGTCTATATAAGGAGAACTTAAAGTACAAGTAGCCAGACTGCTGGCATATTACTATCATGTAGCAGGTCTCCATGCATGTAAAATAAAGCTGTTTTACTTGCTTACAAGAACTTGGTGTGATTCTTCCAGAATATGTTAGAAGAGTAAAATCTTCGACATAACTGGCACCCAACGTTAGGGCGACCTGCACGCGGCCGAATCGAACAAAGAGAGGCTGAAAACCTGCGCAGGTGGAGAGAGATCAGGCTCTCCTCGAATGAAAGACCTCCAACTGAAACAGGTTGAAATTAGAGGCCAGTCACTCTTTCCAGATTCAATCCGTGAGGTGGCAGGAGGAATCACAAAGGTAAGCAAAAAGAAAAGCTATTTTTGTTGTTTCTGATTGGAATTTTTGTCTAAATTTTAAGGGACTAGTCAAGGGAGAAATTTAATTTTCTCAAAGTATAAGGAGTATATGTGAATAGATTCCATATACAAGAGATCTCAGGAACAGGAATAGTTTCTCGTAAGAGAAATGGGAACAGGAACCAGTTATACAAAGGCGACAAAACTGAAGATGAAAAGTTTATGTTTGATTTACACCCAAAGAATGTAAAGTATTTAGATAAATGGAAAAAAGAACATGGGTTTAGTGGATGTTTAAATAAGTCAGAATGTCAAAATCTAGTAAGATTACTGCAAACAGGCAGGAAATAAGACAAGGAAGCAAAGAAGGTAGGGATTCCCCAGGCACAGAAATGGCTGGAGGAAGCAAATAAAAGACATAAGGAACAAAATTTGAAAAAGGGTGTGGTAATTCAAGTGAAAAGATGTGTACTTTGTTCAAAAGGAAGATAATGAAACTTCCATAGTCAGTCGTAGTCACCAGAATCCTCCCATCCAGTATCCAGACCCTGCACAGGTTATTGAGGTGCCCCGACCAGGACCCAACCAGGCTTCGTGAGTGCCCCGCCAAGTATTATATTACAGAGAGAGCCTGCCAACACTCTTGACTTAGTATTAGGAGAGAAGGGCACTGGAAAATTAAGGAGAAGGTAGATCAGGAAGGAGAGGAATACCCACTGATAGAAGTGGCAAATCCTCAAGCAGGCAGAAGGCGAGGGTCCTACCATATTGGTCTACCGACCGTGGACCCGTGATGATATCCGAAAAGCGGTAGAGGGATTCCCCATCCAAAAGTAGATATGCGTAAATTCCATACAGACGAGGGGGCATGAGAATGAGTTATAGATTAAACGCTGTAGAATTTGAACAAGTAATAAGGCAAATCCTAGGACCTGATTGGCACCTTATTTGCGGAACTTGGGACCCCTGCTACCAGAGGAAGGGGAGCCTTGCCGTTTAACTCGTGTGTAGAACCAGAATAAAGACTCTCCTAGATAAAATAGAAGAACATTGGAAGCCCAAAGCAGATTGGACTTGCATTAATCAATGCGTTCAATCAGATGACGAAACCGTAGACAATTATCTACATCGTCTCACACAATGTTTTGATGCTCATAGTGGGTTGATTAAGGCAGAAAATCAGGCAAATGACTCGCCCTATGAACAGCAACTGAAAAATGCATTCCTAAAGGGCTGCAAGACAGCCATTGGTAACTTTATACAAAAGCATATGATCACACACAGGACAGCGCGTCTACAGCCCCTTATGGATTATGCTAGACATGCTGAGAAATACCTGAAGGAAACAGCCCAGACTTTTACAGTTAGTGAAGATGGAACTTTAATGTTAGTTCAAGGTTCCGCAAATCGCGGAAGAGGGCGTGGCAGGGGAAGAGGACGAGGATGGGGAGGCATAAGTCATTCTGAGGATTTCGGTAGGCAAAAGAGGGGAGTGTTTTAAGGACATTTTGCCAGAGATTGCAGAGGACCGAGAAACCGATGGTTGCTTCCGTGGTACCGCATGACTATATGACGGTCAAAAAGATGGAGGGTATGAGGAAGAAGAAAGCGAGAATGGGGAAGTAGCTACAAGTGAAGACGATGGGTGGGGACAGGAAATGGCAGAAAATGAGAAATATCAAATGGTAAATCTAACAGCACTAGCATCAACTATGCAACTGGAATCCCAACCAGTGATCACATTGCAAGTTGAGGGTCGAGACATAGAATTTCTTTGTGACTCAGGGGCTTCAATTAACGTAGTCAGAAGTACTGCCATATCATCCGATGTTACCTCAGATGAATATGTGCTTGTAAAAGCAGCAAATGGTCGTATTTACAAAGAGCCATTGTCCAAACCTCTGTGGTTTACCGACCCAGAGCAAACCATACGGTTCCGAGTAAAAAAATCAAAAAACTGTCCAGCGCATTTACAATGAAGAGAATTAATGCAAGTGTTATCCAACCTCCACGGGGATGGTGGCAAGGAGAATAGAACTGAATAGTGCAATGCTATTAGGGGGCAGGGAGATCTCCATTACTGGTATAGTAATGATTTGATAGAGACAGGCCCCCAGAGTGTAGTGATGGCTCTTACAAATTTGGCATTAAGCAAATACGGCATAACAAAAAGGTGTCAGATCCATTACATTGCACAATGTATTACAGAAGATGTGCCTGACCTGATTTAGAATACGAAAAGAAATTTCTTAGTTTTAAAGTCACCAAACTAGTATTGCATAGCCTTTTTTGGGACACACTAGGTAATTCTGCAGTCACATGTAGCCTTACAAGGGATATGCAGCTGCTGTATAAGAATGAATTAACCACACATATTTCAGTCACGGAGGGTGAAGGAATGTCATGGTACCTCATGGGTAAGAAAATAACTGAATGGGTAGGATGGACACCAGAACAGTTGGCAGGTAAGGGCATTCAGGTTCAAAACTTAACTGGGTTACACAAGCCAGACCGACCGTGCACCTCAGGGAAGACAAACCGATACACCCCCTGGGACATTATGACTATGTCTCCTTACCCCCATGGAAGAATCTCAATTGCAGATGATTCCAAACTCATTATGGTCGCAGGGTCAGCACGATATCGGACTGATTAGAACGGCAGGACAGGTAAAGATTACACCCAAGTCAGAATTTAGACCTCATAAACGGCAGTATCCCTTGAGCAGAAAGGCAGAGGAGGGCATTTTACCGGTAATCACAGCACTTTTGAAAGCTGGAGTATTAATTCTGTGCACAGACTCACCGTGTAATAGCGGCTTACTTCCAGTAAAAAACCCGGATGGGACATGGAGGATGGTACAAGACTTAGAGGCAATAAATGCCGCGGTGGTACCTCGGCCCCATAGTCCCGGATCCGTCTATTCTGCTGAACGATATCCTTCCAACGGATAACTACTTTTCTGTAATTGATATCAGTAATGCCTTTTTCTCTATTCCCTTGCAGGAAGATAGTAGATTTTGGTTTGCATTTTGGGCAAGCTTATACCTATACCAGGTTACCGCAGGGATACTGCGAAAGTCCGACCATCTTCTCACAAGAGATGTCCACCAATTTGTCTCAGTTCCAACCAGCCCAAGGGTGCCACCTACTGCTGTGCGTGGATGATATCCTCCTGGCCGCGACTTACGAAGAACTCTGTAAGTCCGAGACTATTCGACTACTACACTTTCTGGCACACGAAGGACATAAGGTAAATAAGTCTAAGTTACAATTTTGTAAATTACCTGGGATTTATACTATCTCTGGGAAGGGCAGGCGATTAGATGACAGCAGAAAGAATGCTATTTTACAAGCCCCCATGCCAACTACAAAAAAGAAATGATGTCCTTTTTAGGCATTACGAACTTCTGTCGTAGTTGGATTCCCAACAAGAAGTGCACCCGCTATCAGACTTAATTTTGCAATACCGATGGCGTAAAGATTTGCTGCACTGGACAGACAAGGCAGTACAGGCATTTACTAGGATCAAGCAACTGATAGCTGGGTCAGCAACATTGGGGTTTCCAGATTACAGTAAGACCTTTATACAGACTGTAGATTGCAAGCAGGGATTTATGACATCTGTTTTAATGCAAATGTATGGAGATAAGTTAAGACCATTGGCATTTTACTCTAGCAAATTAGACTCAGTAGCACGAGCATTACCACACTGTGTGCAAGCAGTAATTGCAGCCCAAGCCGCGTTGGTATTGTTCCATGATCTTACGTTAAAAGTCCCGCACTCTGTAGCAGTCATCCTTCTGCAGGACAAGTTAACATTTCTGTCACCTAGCAGACATTTATCTTGTATGACTACGCTGTTATCGCAGCCACACATGACAATTGAGAGATGCACTACCTTAAATCCAGCGACATTGCTACCTGTTGCTGAAGACGGTATTCGCATGTATGCTTAGATCTCATACATTCTAAAGTTCTACCAAGACCGGATCTTAAAGATCAACCCTTACTACATGCGGACTGGACACTGTTTGTAGATGGGTCAGCACGCAAAACAGAAACAGGCACCACGCAGGTAGGGTATGCAGTTACTACTGCAACTCAGATAATAGAGGCAAGACCACTCCCGGGAACTTATCCGCTCAAGCAGCAGAACTGATTGCTGTGACAAGGGCATGTCTCCTTTCAGAGGACAGGAATGTCACTATCTATACGGATAGTCAATATGCCTTCTACGGTGCATGTGTTTGCTCAGCAATGGAAAAATAGGGGATGGTTACAACCTCGGGAAAGACATTATGCACAAAGACCTAATCCTTGAATTACTACAAGCGTCCAACGGCCACGGGTTTGGCCATCTGTAAATGCGCTGCTCATACCCGTGCTAAGGACCCGTATCACTTGGTAATGCCCTAGCAGACAAAGCAGCCAAAGAGGCAGCTATGTCCAGTACCTTTTCACTTGAAACCACACCTACAGAATTACAACCAACAGATAAATTTGATTTGCAAACCTTACATGTCATGCAGGAACTTAGCACAGTACAGGAAAAACAACGCTGGACTAGGTATGGTGTTAGGCAGAACAAAGGAATCTATGTGGGACCGGATAATAAATATGTTTTGCCTACTAATCTTTTTAGGTATGCAGCACTAGTTGTGCATGGCCCTTCCCATCTGGGCCCTGCAGCTATGGTTAGAATTATCCACCTTACCTTTTGGACCAAGGGTTTCATTGCATATGCAAAACGTTTTTGTCTATCCTGCATAGTATGTGCTAAATACCACGGGAGGGGTCAGAGTTGCTCGGC
This sequence comes from Protopterus annectens, assembly GCF_019279795.1. Lineage (NCBI taxonomy): Eukaryota > Metazoa > Chordata > Ceratodontiformes > Protopteridae > Protopterus > Protopterus annectens. The sequence goes on from NC_056744.1 coordinate 610,916,973, forward strand.
ATCATTTCCAACACCCCCTATCCTTTTCATACAATATGTATGGACTTCATCGAATTGACCCCGCACAACTAAAGAAGTTTGTGTTAGTAATAGTAGATGCATTTACTAAGTGCGTTGAGGCTTTTCCAGTGACACATCCGATGCTCAATCAGTGGCTAAAATTTTGGTCAATCACATCGTCCGCACTTTGGACTTCCTACACGCATCTACTCTGACAACGGCACGCATTTTGACAATCAGATCATACAGAAACTGGCTACAATTTTCCAAATTGAATAGAAACACCATTGTGCCTACCACCCACAGTCAGCAGGGTTGGTGGAACGCCATAACGGCATTCTAAAAGGCAAGTTGAGAAAACTCATGGCGAGACACATCAGTCTTGGATTACCTGTCTACCTCTAGCCCTCCTTTCCATGCACAACTCCCACCTCAAAAGGAGTCACCCCATTTGAGTTGTTGTATGGGAGACTTTATTACGCCCGCAGTGGCAAAACTTGTTGCCTGCGGAACGTGAGGGGGTGAGGAGATAGCTGAGTACATGAGGAAAATGCTGACCAATACTAACAGCTGTTTAACGAATGATTGTTTTTCAGGTTCAAGAGACGACAAGATCACGGAAATCAGACCCGGCGAGTGGGTCTGGATTAAAATAATAAAACGCAAGAATTGGGCATCCCCCAAATGGGAGGGCCCCTACCAGGTGCTAATCGCAACTCCAACAGCAGTTCGGATTAAAGAAAGGTCCTCATGGATCCACCTAACGCACTGCAAAATCATAAAACATTTTAAGTTAAATAAAGACTTGAGTTCCCCTGAGGAACAAACAGACAGCAGCAATCATGAAGGACAATAATGAGAATAAGAGAAAATGGTTCTATTGCAATGTTTTATTGTTTATAACTATTGTGATTGTAATATTTCTGTTTTGGACATTTCTGTCTTTTAATGAAGCTAGCCATTCAAAAGAGACAAACACACCAGCTGGCATCCAAACTTTAATACATATCAAGCGATTAAATATGCATATGCATCCTCAATGAATGTCTCAAATTGTTGGGTATGTACTGCAATACCTACTGTACACAGTGGCTTAATGTTAGGGACAGCCCTCTGGGAATAAATGATACTTGGAATAGTTTGTTGTTTGAAACCACAGAAGTACCACTGAGAGACAAGGTGGCTGCCTCTTCTGGGGCCAAAATGGAACAGTGTGTTTTCAAAAGATTGGGAAAGTTAAGGTGGGGCTGAGCCAATGTAATTTGACAATAGTTCATAATTGTACCCTAGAAGGGCAGTGTGAGACCAAGTTTGGGGCTATAAAAAAAGACATCAATGTAAATGATATTAGTTTTGTTGAAAAAATGCTGTATGTATATGGCCTGTTATTTAAGGGGCTAAAGCCAAATGGGAGTTATGAATTTGCAACAAATATTACCATCAAAACAAATGATTGTTATTTTATTTGTGGTAGGAAAGCATATAAATGGTTACCATATGGCTGGTCAGGAAGTTGTTTTTGGGATATCTGATACCAGCTATCAGGCACGCAAATGCTTGCCTCAAGGTAAAATCAATGCACGTTCTCTTAATAAACCTATTAATCCCGTTGGTAACATTGATGCGTCATGGATTTATCACCATGACTTGGCACACGCCAGCAGCAAAGGACTCTCACATATGGACCTAGGCGATGATGTAATTGCTTGGGCTGGTATTTTGCCAGCATATGGGACAGTAAAATCCATCTGGGAACTGAGAAAACTGTCAAAACTGTTAGAGACTCTGAGTAATGCGACATTTTCAGCGCTAGAATTGGTGACGGAACAGTAGTGTTGCAGAACCGTATGGCGCCGATTTCACCCTAGCGGCGAAGGAGGTACTTGGCTCTGATACACGAGGAGTGCTGCTCGCTCATTCCTGATAACGAGCACGCGATTCAGAGCCATCTTGAAATAATTCAACAAGTTTCTGAACTGACTAAACCTGGTCCAAACCCCTTGACTGACTTTTTCCAAAATCTGTTTGGAAACTGGGGTTCTGTGTTGATGAACATTTTAATTGCTGTATGTGTTGGTGCAATCATATTTTTGCTGCTTGGCTGCTGTTGCATACCATGTATCAAAATGATAATATCAAGGTTATCTCTGCCAATGCTACAAAAGCATATTTCTCTGATTATGAGAAGGTATACAACGATCTGGGATTGTGTAAAATAAACAGTATACAAAATGTTGTAAGGGGAAATGTGGAAAAATACTGAAGTCAACATATTTTGTATTCTGTATTTAAAGGGTTAAGCAGAAAAATGTTCACTGCGTGCAAACTGAAATGTTCTGGAAAATGTTGATCACTGAGGAATGCAGGAGTTAATCTTAAACTGCTGATAAGAAATTTAATGGTGCAAGAATAACTGTGGTACTGGCTGGTAAAACAAGTAATGAAACTATCAATTTTAATGAAAGTCCTCTGGCAGGAGGGTCTATATAAGGAGAACTTAAAGTACAAGTAGCCAGACTGCTGGCATATTACTATCATGTAGCAGGTCTCCATGCATGTAAAATAAAGCTGTTTTACTTGCTTACAAGAACTTGGTGTGATTCTTCCAGAATATGTTAGAAGAGTAAAATCTTTCGACAATTTTACATCAAAAATAAATAAAAAACATATGTTGAGGTAAGAGGTCGAGAGGTATGCAGACCTCTTTGCTGCTGGTGCTTCTGCTGCCACCAGGGATCGCTGTCACTCTTCACTCTCTCTTTCTCTCTCTCTCTCTCACACACACACACACACACACACACACACACACACACACACACACACACACACACACACACACACACACACACACCTCTTCTGCTTTAATACACACATACACTCTCACTCACAGTATACACCCACATACAATTTCTTATGGTGAGTTTCTTTTCTTTTTTACATTACACTCACTAAACAGCAAAAGAGCTGCTTAGCGAGTGGAAGAAAGATAGCCAGACAGTCCCAGTAGTAGTAGGAGCAATGGGTCTTATAAAAAGAATCTACAATTTTATTTAGATATGTTACCAATACATGTAACTCTGTACGAACTGCAGAAGGAGTCATTACTGGGCACACTGCGGGTGCTGTGAAGAACACTTCTGGCTGACATCAAAGATTGAAATAATACTAATTTCATGAACTTTAATTGTACTTTGACTTAGGAATGAGGTCCATTCCCGTCATGGTATTAGAAACTCTAAAGATTTGGAGAAATTAAAAAAAGTGATTGTAAAATAATGGCTCGATCAAGCTCACTGTTCACTCTCTCTCTCATACACACATACATAATCTCTTCTGCTTTCATGCATGCATTCACTCAAATACATAGACAGAAACATAAACACACTCTTACACATACATACAAACGTACAGTATACCCTTTTTTCTGTTTATTTATTTTTTCATTTTATTGGCCAGAGGGCTCATTAGTTAATTTTCCATTTTTTGTGCTGCTACAAATTCTGCACATTTGCGAGGATAACCAGTGCCCTGTACAGTAGCAAACACCTAGAAAGAAAAATTTCCCCACAGAATGGTCCGTAAAACTCCACCTTGTAAAGCAGCAATATAGAGCAAATACCTTGTGCACTGACAAACTTAGAGCAGCTAGTTGAGGGTCAAGTGGCAATATCTACATATTTAGTAGAATTCATTATCGTGTAAACATTAATGTTAGTAGAATTTGTACTGTTTAGCATAATCTGCCCCAATAAAGTACCCTAATTAGTCTGCACCAACAAAGCACCCTTAATACCCTTTCAACCTCAATCCGCCACCCCCTTGTAGCTCACGAGTGAAAGGAATGGACAGTATGGATATAAAATTTCCTAACTTCTCTGTAGTCAGCTTGCTGGATATGGATACCTTCAGACAATGTCTCATGTTTACTGACAACCACTTAATCCTTAAAGAAGCAGACACAGTAAATGAGAAGTATACTTATACAATAGCACTGGAGGTGAAACTGTTACATACAAGTACACATCAGGTCACTGAAACCATGCACCCAACATCCACCTCACACAGCACACAACACACACATAGACTAATGTATGCTTAAGCACTAAACATCAAAGTTCACCTAGACCTCCGATTGTCAAAGCTGTGAATCAGCAAGTCCAGACTACTCAGAAAAAACATCTAACACCACATATTGTCAGTATCGTTGAAGCACTAAACGTTAATCCGCTAAAGCAAGAAAACACACTTCGGAGGACCCTCATCATAAGGGACTCCATTGTAAGATATACTGATGCCCCTCTAACTAAGCTGAACAAAGAGAAGATAACTGTTAGTTGCTTATTGGGAGCCAGGAACCACAACTCATGCACACACTCAAGTCATTACAGCACAGGTACCAGTATGATCCCACCATAGTCCATGTAGATGTAAATGACTTGAGATGTACCTCCCTGGACTATGTGAAGAGAGACTTTATGGAGTTTTCAGACTATGTATCTCGGGTTGGTATGAGTCTAGCATTGAGCAACCATCTACGACCATCACTGACGATGATGCCACAGTACGAGCACAAAATGATTAATTTCAACAACTGGCTGTCTTTCTAGTGTCATTCTAAGGGTATCCAATATTTGTCAGCTTGGAAGGACATGGTTAACAGATCACATTGCTTTGCCAAGAATGGTCTGCACCTTTCCCCCTCATGGTTTTTGAATACTTGTTAAAACTTTATCCACCCTCATAGTGCTTTTTTTACGAATGCCAAAAAAACAAACCTACCAAAAGATTGTAGCTATTGGCCATTGTACCAGAAATTGTAGCTATTGGCCGTTTGGGCAGTTTTTTCCATCTCTTTCAACTTTCTGGTTTAAAAGCTGCACTTGCATTTGTTTCCCACCTTTCCTGTAGCTAGTCTAGTCCAGATACAGAGTTGCTGTATCCAGGACTGTTGATAAGCTTCTGAGCCCCGCAAGCCTTTCTCTGTTGGAGGAAAGCCTTCTAGCTTATCAGTGGGAGTGGCAAAAGCACTAGGTAGCCTGTCTACGACAAGAGGAGTGGTTCTTGGCCCAGAAATTGTAGTTTATTGACCATCTGGACAGTTTGTCCATCTCTTTCAATTTTTTGGTTTAAAAGACCACATCTGCGCTTGTTTCCCATCTTTCCTGCAACTAACCTACTGGGAAGCACTAGAAAGCCTTAAACTGATACAAGCCTTCTAGCTTAAAAGACAGACTTTGGAGTGATTAAGTATCAGTTTTCTGTACTTTGTTGCTGTACTTAACTGCTTTCTGCCTAAACTCTGATTTTCCAGCGTTTATATTGATTCAAAAGCTTGTGTTTTTCACATATTGTACTTTTGACTGCCTGCACTTTTAAAAAGTCGTTTTTTGTTTAAATAATTTGTTTAACTGTTGTAGGCTACACACTAAAGTGCAATAGCCTTTTCTGATTGTTTGTAGTCGTTTAAAGCTGTTTAGGTGTATTTTTTACTGTTTTTGCCTTATCTTTTCAAAAAAAAAACAAAACAAAAAAAATTCCTTGTTTCCCGCCTTTCTAAGCTAGTATAATCCAGCTTTCTGACTAATGCTAAATTCAGGGCTGTGTTACAAGTTTCTGAGTTGTCCATACCTTACTGGGATAGAAGGAAGTTTCTCTGTTCACCTGTGAGAGAAGCGAGCTTTGTACAGACTATCTGTCCTTGAAAGGGTGGTTCCAGCCCAGAAGTTTTTTTTTAGTTTATTGGCCATATTGGGCTAATTTCTATCTATTTCATTTCCCTGCTATAAAAAACATGTTTGCACGGTTTTGTGCGCTGGGCAGTGCTGGTTAGCTAGGGTTAAATTATTCCCGGCTCCACTAAGTCTCTTCTTCAGTTTTTCCCTTGAAACTAGTCTAACTCTCAACCTAAGCACTCAAAAAGCATCCTACAGCCCAGCACTTGCTCAGACCTAAAAGCAAGCATTAATATACCCTGACACTTGATTGCCCAGCAGGGCAAGGCTCTTTATTCACCCCTCAACAACCAAGCGACTAAGCAGCTCACCCTACTATTCAGGCATGACCAAAGGGCAATTTCAGGTGTACTTTCCAGTCCAGCTGGTGAATCTGTGTATCCTGAGGCAATGTTACAACTGCATCATGTACACAGGCAACTCTCTCCTCCTACCACAAAACACTAACATATGCGAGAGATGCAATTATACAGCCAAACTGGAGGCTAGGCTGTCTCTACCCAAGATTGGAACAGACAGTCAAGAGGAGAAGGTTAACACTTGCACCACACCTCCAGCCACACATAGACCTACTAAACCAGCATTGGCAAAAAATACACATAAATACACAAAATCATACTCGGAAGCTCTAAATAAAAACCTGAAAAAGCATCAGAGACCTCCAAAGCAGACACCCAAACAACCTGCAACTCCCTTCACAAACCAGACAACACATAAAACACAAAATCAGTATGCCGCACAATCACAGCCCTTAAGGTGAAATAACATACCTAACACACTAGTAATAGGTCACTCTATAGTCAGGCACACTGATGTCCCACTCACTAGGCTGGACAAGCAGAAGGTTACTGTTAGCTGCCTGTCGGGAGCCAGAATCCGCCACATAACACAAGCACTCAGGTCACTCCAGAACAAGTACAAATATGACTCTGTCATTCTTCATGTTGGTGTGAATGACATGAGATGTACCTCCCTGGACTACATGAAAAGAGACATGGAAGACTCTGATCATGTAGCCCAGGCTGGTATGACCCTGACCTTGAGTAGCATCCCGCCCTCTCCAAGAATGATACCTCAGTATAAAGAAAAAATGATCAATTTCAACAATTGTCAAAGCTTCTGGTGTCATTCAAAGGGGATCCAGTGCCTGTCAGCCTGGGACGACACGCTCGACAAGCCGCGTTGCTTCGCAAGAGACGGCTTGCACCTGTCACCCCTAGGCTTTCGAATACTGGCCAAGGCTCTTGCTGCCCCCATAGTGCCTTTTGTAGGCAAGCTCAAAAGTCAAACCCACCTCTGTAAACAGCGCAATTAACAAAAAACTGAGGGTTATGCTACTCAACGCCAGGAGTTTAAATCTCAAAATGCATGTGCTCGAAGGGTCTATATTATATTCTCGAACGCTTAAAAAAGCGAATGCTGATTGATCGAACTTATTTTTGTGAAACTGCAAAATATCGAAGCAGCAGAAACTCGAATTTTTTCCTAGGAAAAGAATTCGGTTGTCCGTTTCTGTTGTTTCAGTATTTTCAGTGTTATGGTGGAAAGTTACCGGTCGGATTCGGGTAAGTGTGCAATTGTGTGGATGTGAGTGTTAGGGTGATTTAGGTGAGTTAGGGTTAGGGCTCGGGTTAGGTGTGTGTGCGATTGAGTGGACATGAGGGTTAGGGTGGATTTAAGTGAGTTAGGTTTAGGGAGCGGGTGAGGTGAGTGTGCGATAGTGACGGACCTTAGGGTTAGGGTTTGGGTTAAGGTAAGTGGGTAGTTAGTGGTGTGTGCATAGTTTAGTGTAGGGTTAGGTATCAGATTTTAGGTGTATGTGTGTGGATTTCTGTTTGTTTGGTGTGCTTGTGTTGTGTGTATGTGTTTTGGATCAGCGATTTTTTTCCCTGGGAAAACAATCACTGATCTGACAGTTCGAGATTGTAAGCTTTCGCTTAAATTAGGTCGATCAATCAGCATTCGCTTTTTTAAGCGTTCGATAATATAATATAGACCCCGCTCGAAGCACTCCTCAGTATGGAGAAAGTCATCTGTGCAGTAACTGAAACCTGGTTCAAGGCTCCAGAGATCACCCCAGCATTACCGGGCTACAACTCGTACCACATTGTTTGGCCACAGAACACAGACCAAAACACAAAAAGTGGGGATGTACCCATATTCATCAAGGATACCTACACCTCCAGGTTAGTGGCGCAGCATGATACCTCTGAGATCATCCATGTGCAACTAACATCGGGCAAATCTGCAATGCAAATTGTGGCCTGCTACAGATCACCCTCCATGACCCAGGACCACCACTTCACCTTTCTGGAGACACTGGGAAACATGAAGGTCCTACCGAACACCCTGATATTGGGTGATTTCAATTACCCTACCATTAACTGGGAAAACTACTCGAGTACAAACTCCCAGGCCCAGCGCTTCCTGGAATTCATCAACTCAAACACCCTGGATCAGCTGGTAAACTCCCCTAACAGAGGTGAAAACATATTGGACCTGGTCATCACAAACATGGGCGACAGGTGTTCCACACTGGAGTTCAACCCATCACTGGTTAGATCAGACCATAAACTAATCACTCTGGATGTCCACACCCCACCACCACCCCCAACTAAGGAAACCACAGTAAAAAACTTTTCTAAAGCAAACTTCACCTTACTTAAGACAGAGGCGGTAAGTTTCACAGCCCCCATGCTAAAGAATAATGCTGCCCAAGATGCAGAAACCTTTACAAATGCACTCTATGAGCACCTACAAGGAGGCATGGATCATGCCATCCCTAACAAAACCAAGGCTCACTCCTCTAAAAGAAGGAAACCAGACTGGTGGACCCCTGCCATAAACAGGCTATACAATAGAAGGAGGAAACTAGTTAAAAAAAAAGCAAATCCCAAGAAGGAAAGTCATCCCTGATCAGTATCAGTAAAAAACTAAGGTCCCTCATAAAATCATCCAAGGCTAACTTCAAAAGAAAAATAGGCAAGGATTCAAAAGATAACCACAAAGCCTTCTTTAGCTATGTTAAGAATCTAAGTGGCAACTCGCAGATATGCACTGAACTAGTGCAAAATAGCACAAACTATACTGAACCTACTGATATTGCCAACATCCTGGCAGATAGATTCAGTGCAAACTTCACCCCCCTCTCACCCCCAAAAGGGCCCACAACAATACCGGAAAAGTGTAGTGTCCCAGAAATCACAGACGCACAGGTGAAAATAGCCCTTTCAAAAGCCAAAAACACAGCGTCAGTGGGGCCAGCTGGTGTCCCAGGCTGTGTCTTGCATGAACTACACAACGAACTAACCCCCCCACCTAAACACGCTGTTCAACCTCAGCCTCTCCGCAGGCCACATGCCCATAGAATGACGCACAGCAACAGTTATTCCACTCCACAAAGGAGGGGCCACAAGGCTATGGAGCGCATTATCATGGAACTCATTAACAAAGACATTGGGAACCTCCAAACACTTGACTCGACCGTTTAGCTTTGTTAAGGGCAGATCATGCCTACTAAACCTGGTTGACTTCTTCAAGACAGTCACCAAGGCCATAGCTGAGGGAAAGGTTGTTCACACAGCCTACCTTGACCTCGCCAAGGCTTTCGACACCATTCCCCACTCAGGTATTACAGAAAAATGCACCAGCTTGAACATAAAGCCCTACATCTCCAGATGGGTTGCCAAATGGCTTACAGACAGAACTCACACGGTAAGAATAGCGGGCTCCAGGTCCGACTCTAAACCAGTCACAAGTGGTGTCCCACAAGGCTCGGTCCTGAGACCCCTACTGTTCGGCATATACTTCTCAGAAGTACAGGCAAACACAGGAGGACTATGGCTAACCAAGTTCGTAGATGACTGCAAACTGGGAGCCATAACTGACTCGCCGGCTGACACGGACATCCTCTAAAAGGGCCTTACTGAGATGGACACCTGGTGTCAAAGTCATGGCCTCAAGCTAAATGCTAAAAAATGCATAGTCATCCCATTTGGAAAAAACAAAACTCCCAAGAATTACCACATAGGTGGCAGCCCCCTTAATACAGAAGAGGTAATAGGAGATCTGGGGACCCAGGTAGATAGTAATCTCTCCTTTGGCAATCATATTGCCAAAGTAGTTAGGAAATCCTTCTATGTGGCCCATCTAATTACTAAAGGGTTCGCATCTAGAAATAAAGAGGTTATACTGCCCCTCTACTCATCAGACCCATCACATAGTACAATGCCCCATTTGGGATGTACCTCACAAGACACTTCCAACAGCTGGAGAGACCACAAAAGTACCTCACCAAGAGGATTACTGGCCTCAGACATATGTCCTATGCAGCCCGACTGAAAAAACTCTGGCTGTACTCAGTGGCATATCGCTTACTCAGAAGTGATCTCTGCCTGACTTACAAAGCCATGTCCAACTCAGAATTGATGGACATGCTCTACCTAAAGAAATCCAAGTCACTGCGAGCCACGAAAGCTGAAAATATCAAAGCAACAGAAAACCAAATTTTTTCCTAGGGAAAGAATTCGGTTGTCCATTTCTGTTGCTTTGGTATTTTCAGTGCTGTGGTGGAAAGTTACGGGTCGGGTTTAGGTAAGTGTGCGATTGAGTGCGGGTTAGGTTAGTTAGGGTTAGGGTGCGGGTTAGGTATGTGTGCGATTGTGTGGACGTGAGGGTTAGGGCAGGTTAGGTGAGTTAGGGTTAGGGCGTGGGTTAGGTATGTGTGCGATTGTGTGGATGTGAGGGTTAGGGTGAGTTAGGTGAGTTAGGGTTAGGGCACAGGTCAGGTAAGTGTGCGATTGTGTGGACGTGAGGGTTAGGGCAGGGTAGATGAGTTAGGGTTAGGGCGCGGGTGAGGTGAGTGTGCAATAGTGATGACCTTAGGGTTAGGGTTTGGGTTAAGGTAAGTGGATAGTTAGTGGTATGTGTATAGTTTAATGTAGGGTTAGGTGTAAGATTTTTAGGTGTATGTGTGTGGATTGCTGTTTGGTGTGTTTGTGTTGTGTGTATGTGTTTTGGAACAGCAAATTTTTTCCCTAGGAAATAATTTGCTGTTCTGTATGTTCAATGTTTTCAGCTTTTGCTGAATAGGGGTCGACATTAGAACATTCAAAGTTTTGAAACTTCAATGCTTTGATATGATCCCAAAAGAATTATCATGGAAATTATCAGCAAAGACATAGGAGACCTCCAGACACTGGATCCATCCCAGGTTTGGCTTTGTCAAAGAAAGGTCATGCTTATTGAATTTGGCTGAATCTGGTGGACTTCTTTGAAAAGGTCACCAAGGCAAGGAATGATGGGAAACAATGCATACTGCCTACCTAGACCTGGCTAGAGCATTTGATACAATACTACACTCGAGCATTGTCATCAAACTTACAGAATTAGGTATAAACCCCTTTATAACACACTGGCTAGCTAGCTGGCTCACTAATATCACCCAAGAGGTTAGAATTGGTGAGGTCACCTCCACTAAGAGATCGGTCACCACTGGAGTCCACCAGGGCTCTGTGCTAGACCTGCTCCTCTTTAGCACCTACTTCCTGGATGTCAAATCCAATGTCAAGGGCTAGTGAATGTTGCAGATGATGACAAACTGGGAGCAGTCATTGAATCCCCCAAAGATGATAACACCCTTCAGTAAGATCTAACTCAGAAAAACACTTGGTGCCAAAGGCATAGCTTAAAACTCAAAACCAAGTTTGCCACCTCAGGTAACTATGTCATCAATAAAAAAACTCCTAAAAGTTGATTCACTAGTCGGGAATCTGAGAACTTATGTAGATATTAACTTAGCATTTACCCAACATGTTATGAAACTTCTGCAAATCTGCAAAACAAGCAGCATCAGCAGAACTAACTTAAAAGACCTAAATTTTGCTTGTGACTTGAATAGGACATGTTGGAGAGACAGATATATTTCCCAGCGAATTCCCATTCTCTGTAGCAGGCTCCCCATCCATGTGAAGCAAAGTTCCTCCCTATCCATATTTAAGTGCAACTTGCTTCAATGGATGGGTGATCGAAAATTCAGCCCTTGTCTGGTGTCAATATCTCTGATGGACACAGGCTGTAAGTAAATCACCCCTATATAAATCCAATGTGTCAGTGACATTTGGGTTGCACAGCTAGGCTTGCAAGGGCCCCTAATAGTCATTAGCCTAGTATACACCTAGGAAACTATGATAATGAACTGTTTCTTGCTGTCTAGGATTTGATTCCTCAGCCTCCATCACCTAACTGTGTGACTCTGAGCAAGTCATTTAACCACACAGTGCTGTCAGGCTGCGTCTGAAAAAGGTCTATGGAAATTGCTGTGTTACTCCTAGTCAATAATTACAAATAAAATAAAGCAGCACCTTTGGTCTCATTCTATACTTACAAAGGCTTGTTTGCTTGCTCTTCTGCAGAGTCTATGCTTACTGTGCTTCCTTTCCATACAGTACTTTCTGTTTTGTTTATAAATCACTTGTAGTACCAGTAGAAAGGTGGCTGGTTTGTTCTATTAGTTTACATCTTTATAGGGATGTTCTTTTATGTTTACCTACATATTGCTCATCCATAATGCTGCTGCTGCTTCTGGTGCTCTTCCCCCTTACAATTTTAAATTTGTCCAAGTAATAAACTTCTATGGGGTGCGAAACTAAGGAAGACAAGAACTGTTTGGGATCTTGTTTCGTATAGGTCTTGACTGTGGCAGTTAAAAATTACATATTTGTGAGGTTGCAATACATAACAGTAACAATGTTGCCTGAGTTATGAGTAGTCTAAGAACTTGCCTAGCATACAAAAGGAAGAAAAGCAACAATAAATTAAATAAGATAAAGCAGTCCCTCTGTGTAATACAATATGCTTTTCTTTGCTCTTGAGTAGTCACATTTTACCTTTCAAACATTGCAATGCAAAACATCTGCTGGAAAAAAAATGTTTGAAAATGCAGTTCACATGTTTATATAATCTAAATTATCCTTACCTGGAATGTGAATTGATGCTTTTCAATACATAACTAAAAAGTGTAAATGATTAGTGGATAATGAACCTTCCACATCCATTTCACACTATCCATTAAATAATTTAATTAACAAACTGTGCAGCACATACATTTGATTTTTTTATTAACATAATAAGGGCAGAGTGACAGGGATAACTTCAGATGACTCTCAAAAACATGAGCAAACAAGTAGACTTCACTCAGACAGTAGCTGAAGTCAGGAACGGACCCTAGACCCTGCAGCTATAAAGCATACACCTTAACCTTTTACAAGCCCATGTTGATTTGATTCATTGAACAGTTATCTGCTGTTAATAATGCTTGGCATTTAGTTCTACTGTGTAATTGCTGGCATAAATCTCTACTGTTCTGTTGTTTATGTACAAAAGACTGTTGAAGATATTCAGTTTAGGTGAATTTCAACTAGTATTGGCTTGCTCTCTATTATAAATGTACTTCAGTGGGGCTACTGTAAAGAAGATGCTGGAATCAGAATTGATTTAACTTTTATTTAATATCCAGCTAAAGTCCACTGTAGTCAAGAGTGAACCCCAGATGCTGGAGCTATAAACCATGGACCTTAACCTTTTAGGTGCCCATGTTGTTTTGATCGATAGATTGTACACTACAAGCTCCGCCAAGGTAACTCTAGCTACCACTTACCTTTTAGCCTATCTCCTATATGGCGCCCCTATCATAACTAACCTAACTTGAACAATGCTACAACAAACTCTCCAAATTGTCTTGCAACAATCCTTACAGGACCTGCCACTATTTAGCATTAAAGCACTTAACTGGCTCAAACTTCCTCATCACCTATCTTATAATAAGCTCATCTTAACCCCCAAAATCATCCATATGCCATCCACCTGTCCAGCAACTAGCCGCAAACTCCAATACTGTCTTCCAAACTGTCCCCTTCGGTCAAATGATAAACAATTGCTTACCATCTACAAATCACAAAGGGCTGCTGAGGTCAGTCTCTATTCCAGTAGAGTAGCTAGAACCAGAAACACAATTCCTATATTGATCAGGTCTATCTCACACCTACATCTTTTCAAACCATTACTAAAAGACTTCCTCTCTGCCTGCTGGCTTTGTCCCTGCTCCTCATCTCGGGCATAGCTCTCCTAAAACCCTTCATCACCTTTCTTTTTTCTATTATAAGAAACATTTTATTGAATTATCACTTATGACACAGGCAATCATACATTTATATAAATGAAAACAAACCATACTTGCATATTTTCATTTGCAAACATTATATACCACATATTATCTACTGTACAGTCATTGTCATTTAACCATTACATAGCTCATTCAATTCCTGCCTTCTCTTAAACCTCATTCCTCCTCCAAAACATTATTCTGCATGTATTACTCCCACAATTCCCATTTTTTGTATGTAATTTGCTCCTACATTATTCTTAAGGTCCCATTTCCAGTTTTATTTCTGTTACTGTATTCACTACTTCTAGTACCCTTGGTTTAGGCTTAGCTTTCCATTTTCTAGTAATTGATTTTTTGGCAGCCACCACAATTAAACTAAGCAAGGCCTTACTATGTCTAGGCAGTTCCGATTCTTTATCACTGCTCAAAAAAATAATTTCTTTAGTTACACCAATTTGTTCACACAATATTTCTGACAGAGTAGTCTGCAGAGAATTTTAAAAGACTTCCACTTATTACACTCACAAACATATGTTCCCAATTGCCTCTTTCTTCCCTATCACACCTCCAACATTTGCAATCTACATGAGGAAAAATTCCTTGGAATATGCTTGAGGTATAAAAATACCTATGCAAACACTTCCAAGCAAAAATCCTAAATCTTCCAGACTTAATTGCATATTTAGGAGGTATGAATATATCCTCCCATTATTTCTTTATGAATTACTTAGCCAATCATTCTTCCCAATACTTTCTAACCTCCTTTGATTGATTCCATTAGTTATCAGGCAATATTTTATATGTTCTGCTAATTATCCATTTTTTAACAACAGCTTCTGTTCTAGATTCTACTAAAAACTCTACCTGTGCTGGCCTTTCACTTAGGACCCCCTTATTCTTTTTTCTCTTGATATGGAAGGAAGTCTCTAGTCTGCATGCCAAATGTAGACCTGGCCTCTTCCTATTCTGTTACCTTTCCCTCTCTAGTTATATGCTTTCAGTACCTTGGTTCCTTTGCCAGATTTCTCAAGTGAATTCCAGCCCATTCTTGCCTATTCTCTGTACCACTAATTGCAGTCATCCCTATTGACAGACTTCCCTTTATCCATTCTGGTCTTGGCTTAGTTCTTTTTTCTGAATATAATATCTCATGTTGTAAATCTTTGTTCATTCATTACTATTAGGACTTTGGTTCCATCCTCGGAACCGATACGGCTATTTCCAAGCTCACGCCAGCCAAAAACTCTCAGCTAAGACCTACCCATAATGCCCCTCTCCTAGTTACTCCAGATCTCGTTTGCCACGTTCCTAGTCAGACGTGCTAGCGATCTCCCTCAAAGCTAAGTAGAAAATTGCCATTTTTAAGATAGCTTCTCTTCAAATTTTTTTATTTTTTAGTTAATTTAGCCCTTTCTCACTGTCGCCTATAACCTAATTCTATTCCCTAACCTTTACCTTGGTAATTTAATTTCTACCATTATTGGTATTGTCCCTCTCTCCTACATTTGACAGGCCCTTCCTTACCACTTGTGGTATTTTTTAAATACCATCGTTGGTATTCTCTTCCCTTTTTCTCTCGCTTATTTTGTTTTTTCTATAGGATAGCCTTGTTGCCTTACTATGTCAGACAAAGCTAAGTTGGGGTTTGTGACAAGTGTGGACATAAGATGCCTAACTCGGATACACATGCTCATTGTGTCTACTGTTTGGTCGTGGATCATATTAAAGCTGAGTATGACATTTGTGCTAGTTTTAGTAATCATAAACTAGCAGAACATAAAAATAAGCTTATTAAAAGGTTTAATGAAGACACCTTTTTTGGAGGCTCTATCTGGGTTGGAGGTCTCACCCTCCAAAACCAAAAAAACATAAGGTAAAATGGAGTCACTCGGTTCCTGCATCTCCGTCAGTTATGGAACTGAGTCGGCTCTGTGCTTCGCCGGTGCCCTCGGCAGAGACCTCTTCAGCACCAGGCTCTGTATCTTCTCCATTGGTACCGTCCATGATATTCACCCCTATTTCTGTTCCAACCTGGGCACCGCTGACCATGGTGCTGTCCTTGGATCCGACATTGGCTCCTATGACTGTACCTACTTTGGCACCATCTCCGGCCATGGTGCTGACAGTTTCTTCAGCTCCATCGGCTCCAAAACTCAAATATCTGCCAAGGACAAGATACTCTCCAACTTACGACCTTTTTTTGGAGCAGAGGTTTAGCCCCTTTCTAGAAAGACCTGATTCTCCTTCAGCAACCTCTTTTAGATTCACTACGAGTTTTCTGAATTAGATCTAGTGAGGGTTGTGTACCAGCTTCTGGCAGCTAGGGGATTGCCCATTCCAGCTAGACCTTCCATCCCTCTTGGTTCAGAATCTTTTACTACATCTTCCCCTGTTTATCCTCCTTCAGCCTCTACTCAGATCTCAGAGATCTCAGTACCGATGTCCACTCCAGTGCATACTGTCTCGGCTCCAACAGCAATTTTTCCCCTGCTGGCACTGACTACCCTTGCTGCACTGGCTCCGGTGGAGCTGATGCTCTCTTGGAGCAGTGCTTGTACCGTCCGTACCTTGGTACCTAGCCCGGCACCTATTTTCTTGCTGGTGCTATCTATGTCCACAGCTCCAATGGCTTCCAGTCCTTTTGGAGCTCCTTACCTGGAGGTGGGCTCCTCAGAGTGGGGTGTGACCCTGGTTCTGAGGTTGTCCTTACCTGTTCTGGGCTCCCATCCCTCCTCGGGCAGCCCTGCTGTCCAGGTGATGGAGAGGGTCCTTGACTCTGCAGGCTCACAGTCAGCACCAATGACATCAGTATCAGAACCCCCCCCCCCAGCATGCACCTCTCCCAACCCTCTATTTCAGGACCCCAGGCACGGGAGTCACAAGACCTCCCTTTGAAGGGAACCCTTTCTCTGGAGTCCTCCTCAGAAGATCCCACTGGGGAGCCACCCCGGAAGAAACAGCACAAGAGGAAGCACCTTGATTCCCAGGAGGAATCTATCACAGAAAACACTGATTGTGATGAGGGGGAAGGGTCCACATGGTCTCCCCAAGATGACGTCTCATTCGGAGACATTCTCAAAATCCTGAAGCATCAGGGAGACCTGAATTCCTCTAACCCTTCTTCTGAGGAATCAGTGTTCTTGCCCGCCTTCTGTGCCCGGCCATCTACTTCCTGGGTGACCCCACCGGCAGATGACCTTGTTAAGCTCATTGTGCAGCATGCCTGGAAGGCCTCAGACAATGTTGAACCTGTCCCCTGCAGGCCAGGCAAAATTTTATCTACACCTGAAGACCAGCCCCACTGGTGCAAGCAGTTGACAGTTGATTCTATGGTCATGGCGGCGGACACCAACAGGGAACTGGCAGAAGATAGTTCCACTGTCCATCCTCTGAACAGGGAGTTCTGGACCATGGATAGATTAGGAAAGTGGACCTATGTTTCAGTGACCTTCGCCATTCAGTTGCTGAACTATCTGGCACACTTTACTCGCCTCCAAAGAGACCTAATTTCTGAAATGTTTTCCTCTTTGGTGGGGGTACTGCCTGATGAGGTGCGTGACACTGTCACCTCACAGATAGCTACCCTTAAATCCATCTCAAACTCCTCGATGCGTTTGATATCTCACACCACCGAGGGGACAGCTCGAGCTGCCGCATCAGGCATTGTCATGAGACGTAATGCTTGGATGCAGTTGTGTGACTTCGCAGACCCCTTTAAATCTTCCTTCGTCAATTCAACTGTCGACGAATCTGCACTTTTTGGACCCAAAGTATGAGACACACTTGCACGTAGTGAGAAAGACAGAAAGACCTTGCCTTCTGTGGGCATATGCTTTTCCAACCCCCACAGGTCCTACTCCAGGAACCAGAAGGGAGGAAAAATGTGGTTCAAGAAATCCTAAGGATCTTTTCTTGACACTCATGGTGAACAATCCCCCCCGGGGCAGAGGGGGCAACTCATATGGAAGACGCCCCTTTCAGGGTAGAGGGGGTCCGCGTAACCAGGGAGCTAGAGATTCTTTATCCGGCAGACCCTACCAGCTTTCCTGAGCAGCAGCCCAATTGCTTTTCTCTGGAAGCAGTCAGGGGTCGTTTTTCTCTGCACCTACCAGCCGGGCATCTTATTACTACTACTGATGTTTGGGTGCAGAGGATAATATCCAGAGGCTACCAAATACCATTCAATTTAATTCCCAGACCCATGAAATGAATCGATGTACCACCCAATCTGAGGGAATTAGCAGCCTTAGAAATAGAAAATCTGCTAAGAAAAAGAGTCATCCAGCCAGTCCCACCAGACCAGACAGGATCCGGGTTTTACTCGAGCTTGTTTTTAGTGCCAAAAAAGACAGGGGACTGGAGACCAATCCTAGATCTCAGCCTATTGAACAAATTTATCAAACCTCAAAAATTCCGGATGGTCACGGTACAGTCCATTCTTCCCTTCCTAGGGAGGGACAATTGGATGTGCTCTATAGACCTCCAGGATGCGTACTACCACATAAAGATGGATCACCGCTTCCAGAGGTTTCTCCGCTTCTGGCTGGGAGCCAATCCCTACCAGCTCAGGGCACTGCCATTCGGTCTCTCGACAGCCCCCCGAGTGTTCACCGAATGTATGGCAGTTGTGGTAGCTCATCTTCGACTACAAGGATTCCAAGTGTTTCCGTATCTAGACGATTAGCTCCTTACTGCTCCTACCAGGAACCTCCTAGTCCACAGCCTCTCTTACACTCAAGGTCTCGCTCTCCGCTTGGGGATTACAATCAGCAAGGACAAATCTCAAATGTCCCCAGTGAAGACACTGGAATTTATTGGAGCGGTTTTCGACACAACATCCTGTCAAGCTTCTCTCCCCCCCACACACTTTCGAAAATAAGACACCAAATCCAAGACCTTCCTCCTCAGATCTATGTACCAGCATGTCTTGTACTGCAACTCTTAGGCTCCATGGCAGCTGCCATTACATTAGTACCACTGGAGAGGCTGCACATGAGAATCCTGCAGTGGCTCCTTTCCGCACAATGGTCGTTTCTGACTCACACACTCGACCACATGATACGTCTTACAAACCATTGCAAGGAAGAAATGCTATGGTGGATGAAGCCACTAACTAATCTCTGGTGTCGACCATCCTGTTTTCCCCGGCCCACGGCCACGGTGACCACGAACACTTCTCTATTAGGGTAGGGGGGAGCATTTCCAGGTAAAGATGGTCTAAGGCACCTGGTCTCCCAAGAAGGCCAATTTGCACATAAATGTCATGGAACTGAGGGCAGTTCTCTTAGCGTTGCAAGCGTTCCATGCATCCCTACCCTCTGGGACCACTGCAATTCAGTCAGACAACATGTCAGTCGTCTGCTATATCAACAAGCAAGGCAGAACCAGGTCTTACCCCCTGCGTCGGGAAGCCATGAGGATTTGGCACTGGGCAATAGCTTCCAACCGCTTTTTTATAGCAGTGCACATTCCCGGGAGTTCCAACCTTATTGTGGACAATCTGAGCAGGATCATCCTGATGCCTCACGAGTGGTCCCTCAACCCTATAACAGTGGATTGGATCTTCCAATGCTGGGGCAAGCCTTGCTGCGATCTGTTTGCTTCCCCCCTAAACTACAAATACAGAAGCTACTTTGCCCTGATCCCTCCTCAGGGGGAACCCTGGGGGATGCTCTAACACACGATTGGCCCCCAGGTCTTCTGTATGCCTTTCCCCCATTTTCCCTCATTCCAAAATTTCTCCAGAAAGCTCAGAGGTTGAGAAGCAAAGTGATCCTCATTGCCCCCTACTGGCCCCGTCAAGTCTGGTTCCTGTTTCTATGGCCTCATCTGATTCACAGCCCGTGGATCCTGGTTCATTCCCAAGACCTGTTATCTAATCCTCAGGGACTGATTCATCTGAACCTCCACAGTCTCAGGTTTACAGCTTGGTTCCTCCACTTCCAGTGATTGCCTGGCTGCCTGACATCCCATCCCCTGTTCGTGAAATTCTTCTGGCTTCACACAAACCTTCCACCAGGAAAGTTTATTCTAGTAAATGGACTAGGTTCTCTGTTTGGGCCAAAGATCAGAACTTAGACCCTTTCTCTATGCCTATTCAAAAGATCCTACAATACCTGACTACTCTTTTACATGCAGGAGCCTTAGCATCGACGATCACTGTACATTTAGCAGCTATCGCCAATTTTCATAATGGACTTGATAATTCTTCAGTTATGTCACACCACCTATGCAAGACATTTTTGAAAGGAGTATTACATGTTAAACCTCCGGTCAAGCCTCCCTTAGAACCCTGGGACTTGACTTTGGTGCTTCAATCTCTCACAGGTCCTCCTTTCGAGCCCTTTGATTCATGTGATTTAAAATTTTTGTCATGGAAAACCTTACTTCTAGTAGCACTTACCTGAGAGAGAAGAGTATCTGAGCTGCAGACCTTGAGTGTCAAGAGACCTTACTTGATCTTCCACATGGATAGGGTGTCCCTTCGTACTGACCCTTCTTTCTTGCCCAAGGTCATTTCTGGATTTTCCATTAACCAACCTACTGACCTGCCAGTTGTCTTCCCTCATCATTCTAATAGAGGGGAGTACCTTTTGCACACCCTTGATGTGCATCGGCAGCTTTGTTGTTATTTGGACAGGACTAAATCTTTCAGGAAAACAGATCAATTGTTTGTGGCCTTTGCAGGACCCAGATTGGGTAAACCTGTTTCCAAAGTGACTTTATCTTCCTGGCTTAGAAACGTCATTACCTTTATCTACCAACAGAATAAGCTATCCTTACCTTCCAGAATAAAGGCTCATTCTACCAGAACTATGGCTACTTCTGTAGCATTTCATTCCAGAGCCTCTATGGATGATATCTGCACAGTAGCCACTTGGGTAAAATCTCATACCTTTATCTCTCATTACAAATTGGATTTGGCCTCCAGGGAACGAGCATCTTTTGGTTGTATGGTGTTCAGGAATATCCTTCCCTAGGGCAACCCAGGACCAAAGTAGCTGGGACTCGATCCTAATAGTAGTTAATGAACAAAGATTTACAACATCAGATAAAGAAGTTATGTACATCTTTTGTAATTTGTGTGTATACTGATCACGTCTAAATAACTAAATGTACCTGTCATTTTTCTATGTGTAGCTTTTCTCCAAGGGCCTCTGTTGAAAAAGGGTCTTTTTGGCTCAGTCAGACACCCTCGGTTAACAAATGTAAAATAAAATAAAATAAATAAATAATGTTCCATCTGTGTTGTAGATCTTTGTTCATTCATTACTTCCTGCCCTCCTTCCCCCTGCCTGGACTCCTGGTGGACTTTAGGAATACCTGGTTAGGGTATTTCCTCGGACAGAGCCTTCTACTATTTTTCTATTACATCTATTATATGGGGCGGACAAACTTGATATGGAGTAACTAGGAGAGGGGCATTATGGTTAGGTCTTAGCTGAGAGTTTTTGGCTGGAGCGAGCTTGGAAATGGCCATATCGGTTCCGAGGATGGAACCGAAGTCCTAATATTAATGATTGAACAAAGATCTACAACACAGATGGAATGTTATGGTAAGACATAACTTCTTTATTCTGTATAGTTATTGTTATTCTTCTTAAGGATCAGCATCCAAAATCCCAGTCTCTCCTTATTTCTTGAGCTTCTCCTGTTTCGTCATCCAACCTTTCCACTTTGAATTATAGCTTTCTGCTTGTGCTATGTATAGAACCCTTAACTGTGTAGCTCTGAAATATCCCTTCAAATCAGGTAATCCCAAACCACCTTGTTCTATTGGAAGGATCAACTTATCTCGCTTGACTCTACCATCCTCCCCTCCCTGGTAAGATCTTTCAACTCTTTATTAATTGCTCTCCATGACTTCTCCTCTGGTTGCTAAAGATATGCCTAAACTGTGTATAAAATGAAGGGACTAAAAATATTTTCACTGTTTGTATCTTGATATACATATCTATAAAACAGAGCTTCCAGTTTCTCATTTTTTTGTATTATCTTTTGTTTAGTCTCTTCTCACATATCCTGAGCTACCATAACAGAATTCTTTTTAACTCATATTCTTAAGTACTTAATTTCATCATGTCCCATAAACATGGATACTGCTGAACGAGTTTGTGTGTGGGTTCACAATTTACAGCTATTGCCTTTGGTTTATCTTCATTAATTTTGTATCCCAAAAAGACCTGAAACTGCCTCAGAATGTTCTACAACACTGAAATGTCCTACTCTGGTTTTATCGGGTTCAAAATAATATCATCTGCAAGTAAAGCCAGCTTTTCTTGATTCCCATTTCAATTATATGCATGGATTTCTGAGTTCCTTATTTTCTTTGCCAGTGATTATAAATGTAACGCAAATAACAAAGGGGAAAGTGGACACCCCTGCCTGGTTCTTATGCTCCTCCCAACTTTAATTTTTGTTTCCGATCCCTCATATATCCTCCTAATCAACCTTATATTTTTATCAAGGAATGTAAATGCCTCCCTTGATCTACTTATAAAATCTCAGCTTACTCTGTTGAATATAACCAAAAATGTAGCTGCTCCATACGCAAGTCTCCAAATAGTCGCCAAGTTAATAAAATAAAATAAAAGGAGACTGACTTAGCTGGAAACAAATTAAATCTTTCGAATATTCCAAATATGGTTATCTCAGCAATACATAAAAGCCAATAAAGCAATTATACCAAGACAATCCAAGTCCAAGTCAGGTTGTTTTATAGTCAGCAAAAACACCAAAATATCAGCATAAAATCCTTTAATGTGGAAAAATACGGCAAGCGCTTTCACCTGATAGGCTTCCTCAGGCCATTTACATACATTCAATGGATGAGCCATATTTGTAGGTTCATATCCATGACATCACTTCCTATCATATTGTCTAAAAAATTAGTATGTTATAGCTAGGATTCACAACAAAACATATGTTATAAATAACTTTCCAAAAAATAAATACAATAATTTTCACAACATATACAGACATTGCTCATAAAACACCTATAAGGTCACATTTCTAGCTTGCATTGATGCATAAAAAATTTTTAAAAATGTTTTTAAAATTACAGTTATTATGTAAAGGCTTAAATACCTACACTACTCTCCTAAGTCCTTTACCTTTTAAAATAGGTCTAATAGGAATCATTTAATCCAGGTGGACAATCGGCTCTCAGCCTAATAATCCACTTCGTCTCATTTTGTTCTGTTCTGTTCCATATGTCACCTCTTCTAATCATGGGATGATATAGTTGGATAACTAGGAACTTAAAATGGTGCTCTGTGGATGCTTCAAGGATATGTTTAGATAGAGCATTCTTATCAGATTTCACTCTGATGCCATATAGGTGTTCCCGAATTCTATCTTTTAACCATCTATCGGTTTTGCCCACGTAAAATGTGGGACAGGTGTCACAGGTAGCCAAATATACCGCATGTTGAGAATTGCAATCAGCTTTATGCAAAAAGTTATAGTGTTTTTGTGTGACTGGATGTATAAATGTGGAAATACTATTGATATAACTACAATAGTTACATTTCTGACATGGTCTAGTAATATTACTATTACTATTATAAGTATAATGATATAGGTTCTGATCCCAGCGCCGCCACTGCAAACAATTGGTCTCAGCATATGGTATAGGATTTTTGTTTTTTCGTACCCTTCCTTGGATACAAGGTATTCCTCAATTCAAACAAAACCAAACACATTATCATCTATACTCCTGACTATGGCTCTCAATTCTCAATTAAAAGAGACTAATAATTTGAACATTAATTTTTTGGTAATATTGTGTATCACTGTGCATGTTATTCATGCTTAGTATATTCATTATGACAATCAGGCCTCCCCCATCAGCAGGCCCACAACTATATTGGTCTTCTCTAAGGTCTCTAAAGCTTTCTGAGTTCATAACATAAATTATACCCATACTTAATTTACACAATAATAGGAAGTGATGTCATGGATAGGAACCTAATGTATGGCATCCGATGTACAATCGTTTTTTACAACTATTCCCCAAAGAGAAGGGATTAAGAGCATCCAGATATATGATGAAGCATCAACATATGTGATTGAATGTCAAGTGGGATGTTTTATGTACTGATGAATGATACATTAAGGGAAGATAGAGCAGCTCCGTATTATGCAGACAGGAAAGAAAATGAGCAAGTTTTGAGGGGTGGAAGTTACACTGATGGAGAGCATATTAAGGCATGTATATTTTATACCCAAGATGTCAGTGATATCAGAAACGCTTTTCTAAAATTTTGGGACATTTTGAAAGTAGACCCTGACATTCATAAGGTGATAGGAGATGCCCCAAAATTTATATACAAGAATAGGATGAATTTATATAGGATGTTGAGTAACTATGGCCGTATTGAATCAAGAGCTTTTTTGAAAGGCAATCTAAATAGTAATAGTAATATTACTAGACCATGTCAGAAATGTAACTATTGTAGTTATATCAATAGTACCGCCACATTTATACATCCAGTCACACAAAAACACTATAACTTTTTGCATAAAGCTGATTGCAATTCTCAGCATGCGGTATATTTGGCTACTTGTGACACCTGTTCCGCGTTTTACGTGGGCAAAACCGATAGACGGTTAAAAGATAGAATTAGGGAACACCTATATGGCATCAGAGTGAAATCTGATAAAAATGCTCTATCTAAACATATCCTTGAAACATCCACAGAGCACCATTTTAAGTTCCTAGTTATCCAACTATATCATCCCACGATTAGAAGAGGTGACATATGGAACAGAACAGAACAAAATGAGACGAAGTGGATTATTAGGCTGAGAGCCGATTGTCCACCTGGATTAAATGACAGGGTTCCTATTAGACCTATTTTAAAAGGTAAAGGACTTAGGAGAGTAGTGTAGGTATTTAAGCCTTTACATAATAATTGTAATTTTAATAATAATTTTAAAAACATTTTTAAAAATTTTTATGCATCAATGCAAGCTAGAAATGTGACCTTATAGGTGTTTTATGAGCAATGTCTGTATATGTTGGAAAAATTATTGTATTTATTTTTTGGAAAGTTATTTATAACATGTTTTGTTGTGAATCATAGCTATAACATACTAATTTTTTAGACAATATGATAGGAAGTGATGTCATGGATATAAACCTACAAATATGGCTCATCCGTTGAATGTATGTAAATGGCCTGAGGAAGCCTATCAGGTGAAAGCGCTTGCCGTATTTTTCCACATTAAAGATTTTATGCTGATATTTTGGTGTTTTTGTTGACTATACAACAACCTGACTTGGACTTGGATTGTCTTGGTATAATTGCTTTATTGGCTTTTATGTATCACTGAGATAACCATATTTGGAATATTCAAAAGATTTAATTTGTTTCCAGCTAAGTCAGTCTCCTTTTATTTTATTTTATTACTCTTTTGATTGCTTTCCCCGCATCAAGACCCACCAACAACAGTGGTATTTTCTTATGTTCTGCTTCCCTCTGGATCATTGTTGCTCTATTAATGTTGTCAAATGTTTGCCTCTCCTCCACAAAACCACATTGATTCATATCTATAGACTTTAACATCACCTTTGCCATTCTTTTAGCCATTACAGACATTAACACTTTATAATCAAGGTTTAGAATCAAAATAGGCCTATATGAAGCTAGTCCTAACACAGCCACCACTGCTTTCTAACAGGATTGTGGAGCTTCTCCTCCTTTTAAAATATTGTTAAACAAAACCTTCCATATCTTTATTACTTTATTCTCTCCTAGCTTTTACACTTCCACAGGAATATCATCTATTCCTGGAGACTTTCCTGTAGATTGGTTATACATCACCATTTTTATCTCATCTCCTCCTATCCTGTTAATAATTGAGCCTCATCTACCTCTAACATGGCATATTTAGTTCTTCCATAAACATTTCCATTTGTACTTTTTCTTGATTTCCACATTTCTCTGCTTTACACAGACTTTCTTAAAATTTCCAAAATACTTGTAATACCTCTATAGGATTTCTAGTTATTTTCCTTGTTATAGGCTCCCTAAGCTTGGCAATGACCTTTATTACTTTCTGTTGCCTGAGCTATTGTGCTAACATCTTTTGTGCTCTGGAGCTAGTAAAAAAAAGAACAGTTGCTTAACAGCAATCTTTCTAATTTCAAGCAAATTATCCAGATATTCCCTTATTGCCTCTTTAGCACTCTACAGTTGCACCTCTTCTAGTTCTTTGAGATTCTCCCTATTCTACAATACTTCAACCTTTGTCAGTCCCTCTAAATAATTCTTGTTACTTCTTAACTATATCGCTTTTTCCTTTTATTCTACTTTATTTTAAACTCCACTTTCATTTTATACCACTCCTTAGTTATATTTTCTGAAGATGTTTGTCTTCCTTAATAACTCCCAAATAAATTATACCACCCATTCCTTAAATTCTTCTCTGTTTAGCAGACAGGTGGGGAACAGTCAGTGTCTCATTTTTATTTCATTACCCTGCATTTTTATTTTTGTTATTATTGGTGCATGATCTAAAATAATTATTCAATGCATATCAAAGCTTTCAATTAAATGCACACGTTCCTGTGAAATACAATTTCTGTGTAGCCTACCCAGTTTTTGTACCTTGGGGAATAATATGTAAATTCTCTCCCAGCTCCTATTACTGAATTCACATATTAGCTCTACCCTCTTATGTTATATTGTCCCTTCTAGGCACCCTAGATACATCCTCACTGCTGAAAATAAAATTCCAGTCCCCACCTACAAGAAATACTGCCTGGTGAAAGAATTATTTCTCCCAGGCTTTTCTTAAGCTCTATTGGGACAGTTTTAGGTGGAATATAAATACATGACAGCGAAATCTTCCTCCCTTGCCAGCAGACCCTTACTACTACAAATCAACCACTATTATCTTTTTTCCCTCTTCTATCACTATTGGAGCTCATCTAGCAATTAATTTAATTTTCCTTTGTCCCAGATATTATACTGAATAACCATCCTGGAATCCTTTCTTTGTCAAATGCTCATTTCTTTCCAAATGTGTCTCATGTACCATAACTATTTGCAGTCTGTATTTCTTAATATAGTTCACAACTCTTTCTTTTTTGTATACACCTGTGAGACCATTCACATTAAAAAATAATATGGAAAGTATTTCCATAACAATCTTCTTCTTTCGGCTTTTTCCCGGTTAGGGGTCAGCACAGCAGATTGCCTTGTCTGCTCATGATTGGCAGTGGAGTTTTACGTTGTCGAGTTACCAGCCCAGCGCCCAACCTTCCAGAGAAGACACACACACGCACACACACACACTCATGCCTAGGGCCAATTTAGAGTGTCTAATCCACCTACAGCATGTCTTTGGGATGTGGGAGGAAACCAAAGCACCCGGAGGAAACCCACGTGACCACAGGGAGGACATGCATACTCCACACAGAAGGCACCCCAGCTGAGGATCGAACTGGAGAACCTCTTGCTGTGAGGCAGCAATGCTAAATGCTGCACCACCGCGGCCGCCCAAAGTGTCGCCATGACAATAAGAAGTTATTATACCCACATATTACATATAACAGATTTTTTTTACGTTTTTAGTTTCAGGTTTTGTGTTACATGTATACACTAAAGTTTGGCAGGTTGATCTTTTATACAGTTGTTTCTTGTCATATCTATTTGAACCTATGTCATATCTTGCAAGACTTCTTGTTTTAATGAAAATTCCCAAAAAAACAACAAACACACCCCAAAACCTATTAACTTAATACAAAGACAGAAAACTATGTACATCTTCAATGAAGTTGCTAATTAGGTTGCATTCAACTAACTAACAGTACTTGAAGGCACCAAGTTATAATGGTTGCAAGTATTTATGCTACAGGTATTAAACAGGTATTAAGCATTCCATTTGGAGTGGTGACCTGTGGGCAAAGTGCTGGTAGAGGCATGCAGTAATAATAGAATTGGTGTTTACTTCACACAAAGAACATTTTGAGGTAGTTTAAGCCACTCATTCCACAAAGTTTGGTTCATATATTATACATGCAGACTCGGGGCAATGAACCATTTAGGATACTAAATGTAACTAACTTAAGTAGATTTCAACTAAGATTGAAAGTAAATAAAACATAGACATTTCCTACCCTACTATTTCATCCAATTGTTGATGTAAGTTTATTCTACAACAAGAGTCTTTGTGTAACACATTTGTCTCTTGCTCTTGTATTATTGTTATTACCAATACTTCTTTAACTTTTTGGCAGACTTAATGTCCTAAAAACAATGCACCAAACAATGACAGTCACTGAATAACTCCATAGGTAAGGTACATTTTTCCACTTAGCGTATATCCCACAGAATACAGATTTGAAGGTTCAGTCTGTTTTCTTAGCTCAGCATCTTGCAATATGACATTTGTTTAGTTAAAAAAATAATAATAAATAAATTAGTATTTTCTCTATCAGACTTTTTTCTGTAACTGAATAGTATCAAAACTATGTGTTGCCCTGTCCTTGGTGGAGATTTTGTGACTTTTTTCATTGGAGCATGAAATTATCAGCTTACTGAAGTCTTAAAAACAGCTTCATTATAAGACGTGATTGAAGATCACGCAGAGACTAACTCTGTGAAGTAAAAAGTACAGTTGTGTAAACTGCAGTTACCCATGAAAGTAGACATTCAAATTCCTCTGCTGCAGAAGCCCTTAGGCTGTAAGTGTTGTGTCTTGCCCCAGACACAACAACCAGCCAGTTTTCAAAAGGTGTGTCTGTCTGTCTGTCTCTCTCTCACAATTTCACTTTGACTGCTGATTTGTCAGCCTAGGAAAGGAAAATCACCAGTAAGAACAGGATTTTATTGCCTGAAGTAAGAAGGTGAGTACTCATCCCGAACTATAACACAAAAAATAACCACCAAACTATTTCCCAACAATAACTATATACAATAATAGGGGGATGGAGTGTGGGTGCAGCTAATGAAGCTGCGAGGAATTTCAACATCTACTGCTATGGGTAAGTGCAGCTTACACAACTGTCTTATGTTCATCATTCCCACTGCTGCAGTAGCCTTTAGGCTGTATGGGTAGACTGCCAAAGTCTATCCAGCCTGGGAGAAGGAAGGCTGTGGGTCCAGGAGACCCTAGAAAATGTTCCTAGCAAACCCAGTCTTACATCTAGTAAAATAATCCAATTTGTAATGCCTTGTAAAGGTACGCCCATAGGGCCATGTAGCTGCCTCTATAATGCTTCTAGAGTCCATAGTTTTCCATATGCCAGTGAAGAAGACAGTAAGCCTTGATACTGCCAGGAACTAGTTTACCATGGTGGGCATAAAATACGCAGTAGCTGAAGACAACCATCTGGAAATAGACATGTGTTGTCCTTTCTTAGTCACAACATAAGACATAAATAGCTGATCAGCTTTTCTAAAGGACTTGGTCTGTGAAGATAGTACCTGTGCTACCTATGCACATCCAGAGTACATAGAATCCTTTCACCCTGGTTCTGAGTGTCTGGACAGAACATGGGCAGATTGATGGCTTGATTCATAGTAGACTCTGAAACAACCTTAGGCATGAATGAGAAACTTGTTTGTAATAACATCCTATGCCTACCGAAGACCAGATAGGGTGCAACTCAAATACTCTTTTTGCAGATGCCAGATTAATGAGAAGAACAGTTTTCCACATAATATACCTTGAATCTGCTTGATGTGCGGGTTCAAATGGATATGTAGTTATCTTTTCCAGCACAAAGTTAAGATTCCATTAAGGAACAACCTGTTTGCATGGAGGTCTCAGGTAGGGTACTTCTTTTAGAAACTGTCTTATCAAAAATGCTGAAGGAAATGGAGGATTCCTGGGCAGACATGCTGAAATAGCCAAAGGATGTACATTGACAGAGAAGTACAAAACACCAGGGATTAGTAACTCACACAAATGTTTGAACACCAGTGATACATAATCCCTGGTAGGGCCCTGCTTATTGGTTAAGCAACAAATAGCTGGTAGTCTTGCCTCATTTAGAGCCTGCTGCATGCCCCCTGAAAAGAGGTGCCTAGAAGGTATTAAATTGAATCATCCAGGCAGTTATTTGAAAATGTTTGATATTCAGTCGTATCAAACTCCCCCTATCTTGTGTGAGGAGGTTCAGTTTATAAGGAAGCTTGCTGTAATTGTCCTTGGCTAGTTCCATAAGAAGGGAGAACCAATGTTGCCTGGGCCAAAAGGGGTTCACCAAATTTTTTTTTGGAGAGTCCTTCAGAATTTTCAGACTTACCTTTGATATCACTAGAAAGACTGAAATTGCATAAAGAAACATTTCTATCAAGTGGAATGAAAAAAAAATCTGTTTTCTAGGCTTGTTTGAGTCCTGGAGCAGAATTTATTGAGTTGTCTGTTTTGAATGGATAGAGAATAGATCTACTTGAAGTGTTCTCTACAACTGGATCAATTCCTAGAAGACCCCCCCCCCCATTCAATTTCCATTCATGAGGGTCTGCCCTGGTCCTGCTCAGCTTTTCTGACAGTATTTTTTTGCACTGACAAAATGTAGGATGCTTGGAGGGATAAAGAGTGCTTAAAGGCTATCTCCCAAGTAATCATAGCCAGCATGCATAGTGGATTCAACCTTGTGTCCCCTTGCTTGTTGATGCACCACATCACTGTGATGTTGTCTTTAATCACTTGGAGATCTCTTGGGGACCACAGACGATGAGCAGACTTTAAGACATGGATTGCAGTCGACATCTCTGATATTTGTGCATTTGGTCTGTCTGAGGAATCCCACAGGCCTTGCACCTTTATGCCATTGAAACTGTCCCAACAAGCTTTCAGGCATCTGTAGTTAGAAACTGATTTGGAGGTACTCTTTAGAAGAGGGGAGACCTGCATTTGCTTGTATTTGTAGTCTCCACCAGTGCAGTTCATTTTTTAGAATGCCTAAGATTAGAATTTAAAATTCCTGAGAATTACAAATGTTGGGTTTGTGTGTTTGTTAGAAACCACAGAATATTTCTCATGTGTAACCTGGCAAGGGGAATCATGACAATCATAGATGCCATGAACCACAGGATCCTGAAAAAACTCTGTCTGAAGTCTAAGACTGAATTTAGAAGCTCAGAAAAGATTACAGATAAAACATATGGCTTCTCCTGCATCAGAAAGGCCTTTTGCTATACTGCATATATAAGACATCCTAGAAACTCAACCCTGTGTGATGGGGAAAAAGATGATTTCTGAATATTTATCTGGAATCCCAGATTCATCTGAAGAGATGAAACCCATGTTAAGGACTCCTGCCATCTGAGAAAATGAAGAAAAGCTAATTAAGTCATCTAAATAAGGAAAATGTGAGTGCCATTCAATCTGCAATGAGCTATGACTGGAGACAAGCACTTTGTAGACACCCTTGGAGCAGCAGATAACTAAAAGGGCAATTCAGAGAGAGAATTGACAGTGTGACCCAGACACAGATGTTGGTTACAGGAATCTGATAGTATGCATATTTTAGGTCTAATGTTACCATAAACAGCCACTATGATAGCTAATGGGATAAAACCCTGACTATGATCCAGGTGACCTGGGTTTGATTTATGGCTTAGGTGGTTGATGAAGTGGAAGGGAGGGATGGATGTGCTCATTCTGGTTTGATAACACGCTATAAGGGGAGGTTTGGTCCAAAGAGGGGAGTTCCCCTTGGACATAGTTGAATAGCATGGGGGATAGGGAAAAGGAAGTGGGTAGGGCATAGAAAAGAAACTCTCGGGATGGAAGCAGAAATTGCTGAGTCTCCAGGGTGCCCTTAGGATCCTCATCTGGCTCCAGCTATACCAGAGTTGTCCAGTGGGTAGAAGCATTGCTGCCAGTCTCATCATGGACACGAGGAACTGGGGGCTGGTAGGATGAGGTCCAAGGGGACCAGAAAAAAATTAAGATAGTGTTACCACAAACCTTCCCCAGGGATTAGGAGGTAACAGACTCTGGAGGATCAGTATACTGAATTTTAGAACTTCCACATACAGATTTAGGAAAGAAAGATCTACAACTGGTCTCTAACATGTCTTTCTTTGGTACTAGAAACAATTTGGAATAGAAGCCATTGCCCCTTTGATTTAATGGCAATGGTTCTATGACATGTTCTATGACTTCTAAGATGAGTAAGTGCTGAAGAAGCTAAGGAAAACATTTTGTTTGGTTGGGAGGGTGGGGAGGAACACTCCTGAAAGGAGGTTTCTGTATCAAATGCCAAGTGTATCCCTCCTGAAAAAGAAGTTATGTATTCACCATAACGTTCCATCTGTGCTGAAAATCTTCATTTACCATTTAACTTTGGGACACGGTTCTGATCCTCAGAATCAGCTCAGCCATTACATAGCTCGTGCCAGCCAAAAACTCTCCAGCTATGACTCTACCCACAATACCCCTCTCCATATTACCTCAGATCGAGTTTGCAGCTACACAGAAAGACAAAGGAATTTGTAAACAGAATTGAAGAGGCCACGTCCAAGGTCAAATCTGATAAAGTTACTAGGACAAGTGTCCAATCCTCTAGAAAGTCTATAGGAGGGGGAAAGAGGGTAGAGTGCAAAGGATAAATGAAGATCAACACCACAAATGGAACGTTATGGTGACTGCATAACTTCTTTATCTGATGTTGTCAATCTTCATTTATCCTTTACCTTTGGGACAGAGTCCCCAGCTACTTTAGATATTGGGCGGCCATAAAGAAGGATATTCCTGAGAACCTTAGAGCTGAAAGATGCTCCTCCCCTGGAGACCAGATCCAATTTGTAATGACTGATAAAGGTATGCTGAGTAGCCCAGGTTGCTGCTGTGCAATTTTCATCCATGGAAGCTTTGGAATGGAAAACAGCAAATGTGGCTATTGATCTAGTGGAGTGCACTCTCACTGGCACTGGTAACTTGAGATTCTTTTTATTGTACATGATAATAATACAGTCTCTTAGCCATTTTGACAAGATAACTATTGAAACAGATCTTCCCAGATATGGACTGGGGAAAGATACAAATAACTGGTCCGATTTTCTAGATTCTTTAGTTCTGCTGAGATAGAAATGTAATCGTCTGTGAACATCCAGCAAATGTAAATAATATTCACCTTTGTTGGAAAAATTAGGAAAGAAAACGGGCAAGTCAATGGTTTGATATTAGTTTCTGAGACCACCTTAGGGAGAAAAGATGGGTTGGCTCTTAGTGAAATCCTATCCTTATGAAAAAACAAATATGGGGGCTTTGAAGATAATGCTTGTATCTCAGAAATTCTTCTGGCAGATGTAATGGCTATCAGGAAAAATAGTTTTGCATGAAAGAAACTTTAAGTGACATGTAGCTGCTGGTTCAAAGGGAGGAAGCACCAAAGACTGCAAAACCAAGGTCAGATCCCAAGGAGTTAGAGGATCTTTAAATGGAGGTTTCAACTGCAAATTCCCTTTCATGAACACTTTACATAATCTATGGGAAATTAGTGAATGGTCTTTGAAGCCATTGTGGACATTAGAAATAGCAGCTAGTTGGACCCTAACAATGGAAGCCGAAGTTCCTTTACCAAAAAGCATAGCTAAAAACGCCAAAACTTTTTCAACCGGTGCAGAAAAAGGGTTAAGACCATTATCGTATGCCCAAATAAAAAATCTTTTCCACTTGCTAAGGTACAATTTCCTGGTAGAAGGTCTGTGGGAAGCCAGTACAATTTTTTGGACTGGGGAAGATAAATTCTTCTGCCTGATGACTAACAGAATTGTAGGAGCCAAGCTGTTAAGCTTGAGGTTTGAAGACTGGGGTGCACCAGTCCCTGCAGTTGAGACAGAAGATTCGGAACTGGGTCCAGAAGCCATGGATGGTGAATTAGATGAGGCCACAGAAAGGGGAACCAGACTTGTCAAGGCCAGAAGGGCACAATGAGGATGACCTTGCTTCTCAACCTGCTGGCTTTCTTCAAGAAGAGAGGAATCAGAGGGAAGAAGGGGAAGGCATAGAGTAGACCTGTGGGCCAATCATGAAGGAGACCATCTCTCGGGGAATGCTCTTAAGGGGGAATTAGGGCAAAATATCTGCTGCACTTGTTGTTTTGAGGTGATGCAAAGAGCTTGCAGCAAGGTTGGCCCCAGTGATGCAAAATATCCTTCGCCACTCTGGGATTGAGAGACCACCCGTGAGGCAGGAGAATGCATCTGCTCAGTCTGTCCCCTATCACATTTGAGCTCCCCAGGATCTGCATTGCTATTAGAAGGGTTTGGAGGATATCACTCATTGCTGCACTGAGAGCTTCTTGACACAGGGGACAACCTAAATCACCTAGGATGGCTTGAACTGCCTATCCTACTGCAGTTCAACCAGCTAATAGTGGCACATAAAGTCCTTTCCAACCAGAAAATATACCTGCACTAAAAATATTATCAGCACCTACACCAGCACCCGGCCACTGCAATCATCCTCTAGACTCCTAGTTCAAACATACAAATCCAACTACTCAGCTGGGGACTCTCTGTTTGCCAACTCTGTTGGAAAAACATGGAACAGACTCCCAGCTGACTTGACCCTAGAACCCTCACTAACTCAATTCAAAAACATACTCAAGAAATACTTCAAACCTCACTGGTTATGTCCCTGCAATAACCCCGACTAGTGACCTCTCTATTATTTGAGTGCCTTACCTTCAACTACTTCTTTTTTCTACCACACCATTTCAGGAAGGGTCAATTGTATAACTACTGCTCAATATGTCTTAAACCTGAATGTAATGTTATGCATGTATAACTTTGAAAATAATGTTATGTTTTGTAAAGTGTTTTATAATAAGTTAGTACTATATGTACTAAATGCTGGTATTGCTTATTTATTTATTTATTTATTTCCAGTTTGATAACTGGGGATGTCCTCTGGGCCCGAAAGCCCGTTTTCAGTGGAGGCCTGGGGAGAAAAGCTCCATATTACAAACAAATTGCACACTTAAACAATTTACAAACAAGTAAAAAATAATTTTTTTATACAATTGCATTGTTAGCACAGAAAAAAAATACACATACATTTGAAATGCAAAAGAAGTAAATCAGAAGAGAAGTGTTGGGAAGAGGTGGTGCAAAGAAATAAAGGAGAAGAAATGCCAGGAGGAGGAAAAAAGAACAGTTAGACAAAGATTCATTTTATGTTAGTGGTCAAAGATACATTTTACGGTTGTGGTCAAAGATACAGTTGCAAGAAGAGGCATTATAGGCAGTAGGGAAGCGAAGATATAAAGAGTATTTACATAGAGTTTATACAGGGGGAAAAATGATAAAGAAGCTGAGGGTGGGGAGCAGAAGAAAGAGTTGAAAGAAGAGGGGCAGGAAGGAGAATAATGAAAAGGGGACGTAATAGGATTTAGGTAGGAAGTATACAATTACATTTCCAGTTTTGGGAGAGGTGAGAATGGAGTAGAGATTTGAATTGTTCAGGGCTTGTAGTGATTCATAGCAGGGGAGGAAGCAAGTTCCATTTTTTTGCTACAGTATAAGAAAGTAGTAGGTGGCTTATGACTGTAATCTGCCTGAAACTAGCATTTACTAAATGTTCAATGTGTATTATTATCTTGGAGCTTTTCTTCCCGGGCCTCCGCTGAAAACGGACATATATCCAGTTGGACTATCACGGTCAATAAATGTAAAATAAATAAATGAATAAGATTTACTTCAACACTGTTTGTTGATGTACCAGACCATGCCACCGAAATGTTGTCTGATTGAATTGCAATCGTTCTTAGAGGGAGGACAGATTGAAAGGCTTGCAATGCTAACAGCACTGCCCTCAGTTCAAGAACATTGATATGCAGGGTTGGCCTTTATCGGGGACTAAGTGCCTTGGACTGTTTTTTCCAGATAATGCCCCCCACCCCATCTGGGAGGCATCCATGGTCACTATGGCCTTGGATTGAGGGTTGAGGAGGGGCAAAGGGACAGCCTAAAAGAATTTCTTCTGATTCCATCCACCAGGATAAGTCCTTCTTGCAATGACTGGTGATAAAAATTGGGTACATCATCGGATGGGTTAGGATGCACCCTAGAAGCCATTGTAGCAGCCACATGTGAAATCTTGTTAGTTGAACTAAGGTAATGGACACTAACATGGACCCTAAAACTCAAAGGACTAGAAATGCAGGAGCCTTGTCATTGGAAAGAATGGCCTGTACTTGTGATTTTATCTTTAGTAGCCTGTGAAGAGGAAGGGAAGCTATACAAGAGATGGTATTCAGACGGGCACCTATGAATTCTAGATCTTGAGTGGATTTTGAGTGATTCACAGTAATGCCCAGATGGGTGAACAGGTGTAGGATGAAATCTGATGCTTGCAGCAGTAGATGCCTGGTGGGAGCAGTGATGAGCCAGTCGTCTAGATAAGGAAACACCCAGAATCTTGCAGTCTCAAGTGAGCTGTTACTGCCACCAAACATTTGGTGAACACCCTGGGGGCTGTGGTGAGGCCAAAGGGCAGCACCCTGAACTGAAAATGATTGGCTACCAGCCGCAAGCAGAGGAACCTTCTAGAGTGTTTATATATTTTTATGTGGTAATATGTGTCCTGAAGGTCTATAGAACACATCCAATCATTTTACTCTAGAAAGGGAAGTATAGACTGAACCGTGACCATCCAGAATTTTGCTTGCTGAACAAACTTGTTCAGAAGGCTGAGATCTAAAATTGGTCTCAAGTACCCTGTCTTTTCTGGCACCAAAAAGATCCTTGAATAAAATCTGGATCCTATCTGGTCTGGCGGGACTACTTGGATGACTCTTTTTTTCTAGCAGCTTTTGAATCTCTAAGACTACTTGATCCCTCTTATTGGCTGGAACATCAGGGAGGCTTCTTTTTGATCCCAGCAAAAGAGTGAAGGGAATGTGGTAACCTCAGACAATGATCCTCTGCACCAAGCACCTGAAGTTATTTGTCACCAGGCTCTTGAGTGCAGTGAGAATCTTCTCATGACTCCTTCCAAAGGTAAGCAATCAGGGGTCTATATCATGTTGTCGAACTTTTAAAAGCCCCCTGCACCCCCCCCCGCTACTTAAACATACCAACTCCGAGATCGCACTACATTGCAGGAAAGGGAAAGCTTCCCTTATAGAGATCTCTGTTGAAATGTTCAAAGTTTTACAAGTTCGAACATATGGTTTTGACCATATGATGCTCAAACTTGTAAAAGTTTGACAACGTGAATGAAACCCAGCAATCAGGCCCCCTTTCAGGAGTGCTGATAGAATTGTCCAGAGAAAGAATGTCTGGAACCTTGATTTTGTGGGCCACCTCTGCTGCAGGGTCGGCATCTTCTATTAGAGCTCCCCTCTCTACCCCGATGGGAGTTGCCACCATATGTGCCCTGAAGAGGCCCTTGGGATTTTCTGAACCACATCTTCCCGCTCCTCTGATTCCTAGAGTAGGACCGTTGGGGATCAGAAAAACATATGCCCACTGCAGATAGGGTCTTTCCATCTTTCTCGCACCTGGCTGGAGTTTCTTTGACTTTGGGGCCGAATAAAGAAGATTTGTCAAAGGAAGCATTGATGAAGGAAGACTTAAATAGCTCTGCAAACTCACATGGAGGAGGTGGAAACAGACTCCAGGGTGGCTAGCTGGGAGGCCATTTTATCCGGACCTTCCCTCTGGAACCTAGAGACATGTGCCATAAACTTCAAAGACCTTAACGTGAAGGTCAATGAACACAGGAACTCTCTTCAGTTAGTTCCTTTTGGTGGATGCCACCACCACCACAGCATCTACTGCTAGCTCTCAACTGGCCCTGATTTCACAGAATGCTCCTAATTTTGTTCATCTTAAAATATGTTTTTTCTTACAAGTTACTGATAATGGTAGTTGCTAAGCATGACAGGCATTTGAATTTCAGACTTTACATCCATCTGAGAAAGCAAGCTAACACAAATAAATTGTATTCTAGAAAGTTTATAAGTATATAAGAGCAACATGTAAAATATATCCCTGATTTGGGAATTTGTCCCTCATTTTTGTTTTGGCATTATTCCTGATTCACTAAAATATTGAGAGGTATTATTTTTTGAAACAAACAGATGAGGGGTACACTTAGGAAACCTGCTATAACTGCTTGGTGGGGGTAGGGGGTCTGTCAGTGGATGAGAGTAACTTACTCTATTCTTTGCTCAGTTTAAACAGTTTAGTTTGCAGGACTACTGTGTATTTGTGTGAAATAAGTTTGAATACTCTGGTTGCTTTGCATTTGTGTGGAAACAAACT
Organism: Protopterus annectens; assembly: GCF_019279795.1. Classification (NCBI taxonomy): domain Eukaryota; kingdom Metazoa; phylum Chordata; order Ceratodontiformes; family Protopteridae; genus Protopterus; species Protopterus annectens. The sequence continues at coordinate 610,955,111 of NC_056744.1, forward strand.
TGAAACATTACTGGCTTCATATTTATTTATTTTAACCAAAATCAGGCATCTGATGTATACACAGGGTCTTAAATGATAACTGATTCTGCTGTCATAATCAAGTTAAACAGTCCTTAGTATGGTTTTGCAGGACTACTGTGCATTTGTATGAAGCACAGTTAGACATTGAAAATGTTGATTGTGATTTCTAACTAACTCATGTTTCAGACATGGATGTCAAGAAATCCACCTCAAGAGCAAAATTTGAGAGGTGAATCTATCTTGGCATCCATATCAAGACACATAAGGGTTATGACTGGTGAGACAATTATAATTCTCTGTAACACCTGAAGCTTTATCTACTCCATGTAATACCAGTTACAGAAAAAATGTGTAGGAGTGTGAAGTGTTTTTTCAGCTTTCAATGTTTTTGAAAGCTTGTAAAAAATAACACTGCCAAAAAGATAGCAGGCAAAAATAAAGTGTCTTCTCGAAAAACAAATAGCTTTAAAAGTATTAGATGCTTTTTCTGCCACACTTTTTCTTTCTAAGTGTGGCAGAATGAAGTATGTAACAGCTTTCAAAGATGTTTTACCTTCTGCTGCTACTTTGTTGGCAGGCATGGCCCACTGTTAATCTTTAGTATAAGACCTGATCTTAACAGTGCTTAGGAATACCTGCTCAAAGATTATTAAACACCCTTCTGACATCACAAAGCTGCCTAACAAACTTGCATTTACCCCATTTTTTATACTGTAATCATAGTGTGCCATGCATTATATTTGAGGTGTACATATAGTCAACTGTCATGTTCAACTGTGGCTCTTCTAGTTTCAACTGTAATTAGATTAGATACTTTGTAAGCAATGCCAAATGGTGTTAGTACTTTGTACACCATGTTTTCAATGTGAGGAGGTCAGGTTCTCATCAAGGCATTTTTGAGTGATACTCATTGGCAAGCGTGAGTCATGAGGGTCAGTGATGATGATTGGTTCTAACTTGTTTCATCTTTGGTGGATTCTGAATAGTATAATATTAGTTTTGCTGGTACTGATGGTTAATTTATTAGTAGCAAGCAAGTTGCATAACGCCAATAAGTCTTTCAATAATTCTTTGGTTATAGTTTTTACAGATTTCCCACCTTTGGTAATAACTATATTATCTGCATAGAATATGCAGTTGAGGTATGGTATATCCCATGCTAGATCAGAGCCTAGAACTGACTTCTTGGATACACTGCATGTGATGCTCCCAGTTTCAGAATGAATGTTTTTACTAACAACTCTGATAATTCAGTCATTAAGGTAATTTTTAAAGCAAAGTGTGAATTTGTGTGAAGCCTATGCAGATAGTTGTTTTGACAAATCCCTTAACCTATTAAGGTAATGTTTCTATACTGTGAGTCTTAGACATAAAAATACTTTTCTGTATCTGAGAAAGGGCATGTAATACCTGTCTAGGGTGGAGGAGAGTACAGGTAGTAGTTATTAATCAGTGGATTGAAAATGATACGGTACATCATACAAAGACACTGTCTGCATCATTAGTGCTGTTTATTTTCTACTATTCTAGTAAACCCAGCATTTTCAGTTTTAGGCAGTGATGACTCCATTCTGATAGAAGTAGAATGAGAAAGCAGACTGCATTTAGTTGCAAATGTAGGGCAAAGCCAATTCAGGAGGGTTTTTACCTTCTTTTCATCTTTTTATAAAACTTGGCCAAGAATTCATAACTTTTTGTTACCGAGATCTTTTTTTTTTAGATTTCACTCTTTGACATTTAAAATTAGCATGCAGAATAACCTAAAAACCTGCTTAAATTGAGGATTAAATTCAAATCTTTTGCAGCAAGAGGGCACCAGAGATTCCAAGCAATATGGCTGCTTAGGCTCAGGCTTTGGACAAATGGTTAAGAAAAAAGTAATTAAACAATCAGTTCAGGATGAAAACAACAAGAATCATCTCAAGATGGAGGACAAGGAGAAAGTAGAGTAACAGCTGGCAAAGTTTAAATCATCTATCCCCATAGGGAGATCAGGTTTGTAAATTATTTTAAACATTGATGGCAGTTGCTGATGGTATAGGCTTAATGAGGAAAACAACAGGAAATCAATAAAGAGAAGTGAATAAGCTGACATTAATAATCCTCATATTGGAAGAGGACAGAGAAGCACTGAGATCAGAAGTGGTGGAATACAATAAAAGACTGGCAGAAAAGAAAAAAGAAAGAAGCAATGCCAAACAGGAAAACTGGATGACTTAGAAAACAGATATAAAAGAAACAACATAAGGATAACAGGGGTATCAGGGAAAAGTCCTGGATATAGCACTAAAAAGAATGAGGATGAATTGTTGGTAAGATTTCACTTACCCAAATTACAAAGAATGATAATGAAAGAATCCACAGAGTAGGTAGAATGGTAGATGGAAAAGGAGGACATCCAAGCCACAATATCAGGATGCCTGTGCAGCTGTCAATTTAAGGAAGAAACTATGAGAAAAGCCAGAACACTTAAAGTGATACCCTTTAAAGGTATTTTGTAAAGCTAGTGGGGGATACATCTAATTCACATAACCTAACAAAATGGAAAGTTGACTTGTTGGGGCCATCAAAAGCCCAGAGAACTCCTTCATGGATTAACTACCCTGCCATCTTAATTGTAGTATGGAAGGAAAACAGGCACAGATTCTGCAAGCATGGATAAATATAAATTTTTGTTACACATGATGTGCAGAGTGGAAGCTGGAACAACAGACACAAATAAATAAATTGAAACATTCCACCAGAGATGCACTGGCAGATACATTTGAAAAGGGCCAGAGAGGACAGAGAATTACAAGGGCTACGGAGAACATCTGATGAAGATTCATCTGCAGGAAAAAGGACTATAAAGGAAGTAAACAAAGACACACAATGTGATTTCAATAAGATGGGTGGTGTTGGCAAGCCTATTGGTATAGCACAGAAATGAATGAAACAGCATGGATGACACAGGAAATATGAGAGGACTGTATGGAGAAAAGATACAGTGAAAAGAGTAAGAAGGTATTTACACAGAAATTCGGCAGAAGAGAAAAGTCTGCTAGTAATCACAGCAGAGCCAGTGACATAAACACAAGAAGCACAAGAAGAAGGAGGAGAAGAAGATAATGTCAGAGTGAGACACTGCAGCTGAAGTCTTAGGGGATTCAGATGTCCAGTGCTATAGCCTGGAGGGCCTTTGTAAGCTACACTAGTCAAAGGAGGGGAGAAACGCAAAATGGAGCAGTGGCAGAAAATCAAACCTGATGATGTGAACAAGAAGAGGGAATTTATCAAGAACTGGACAGCCTGGTCATACAGCAAGAGATGAGGGAAGAAACTAGATATAATGCAAGGAACATACACAGTAAATTCTATAGTATGCAGGCATTAGGTCATAACCACATGTCAAAAGAACTCAGAAATGAAAGTTATAGAAGTGACAGGACAAAAGCAAGTAAATGAGATGGAAAAAGAAGTTATGTCTTACCATAATGTTCCATCTGTGTTATTGATCTTCTTCCATTCATCACTGATGGGTTCGGTTCCGAGCCCTCGGAACTGAGTTGGCTTAATATCAAACTCATGTACATCAAAAACTCAGCAAACAGACAAGGAAGGACCATCACAGGAAATATATTCAAATAAAAATGATAATTTAATGAAAGAACAGATGAGCGCTTTCACGTGGAAATCAAGCTTCTTCAGATCTAAGTTACAGAATGAAACCTACAGTTTAAATAGCATACTCCATAATTAATTAATTTAAACAATCAAACAATAGTACACCAAAAACTCTCGAGCTAAGCTGCTACCCACAATGCCCTTCTCCCAGTTACCTCAGATCAGGTTTGCATGCAACATATAGAAGTAAAAGCAGAGGCCATTTGTGCGCAGAAACCCTGAAACACCACAAGGACCCATAAGATCCACCAGGGGCCTTTGGTGGGGATGGAGGGTGGGATGTGATGAATGGAAGAAGATCAACAACACAGATGGAACGTTATGGTAAGACATAACTTCTTTATCTGATGTTGTTAATCTTCTTCCCATTCATCACTGATTGGACAGAATCCCAAGCTACTTGAAAACCTGGGTGGCCCTTATGGAGAGCATTCCTGAGTACCATTGAGCCAAAGGCCACTCTTACCCTGGAGACCATGTCCAATTTGTAATGTTTGATGAAAGTATGGGGTTTAGCCCAAATGGCTGCTGTGCAAATGTCATCCATAGAAGCTCTTGAGTGAAAGGCAACAGAAGTTGCTATGGCTCTGTTTGAATGAGCTTTGATATTGACAGGTTTAGGTTCATTCGCTTGTGAGTATGAAAAAGTAATACAATCACTGAGCCATTTTGATACGGCACATCCCATTTTTGGTCCAGAGAAGGAGATGAAAAGGTTATCTGACTTGTGGAAAGATTTTGTCCTATCCAAGTAAAAACGTAATTGTCTATGTACATCCAACGAGTGTAGACAGTATTCTCCTTTATTGGAATAATTTGGGAGAAACACTGGGAGCTCAATGGACTGGTTGACAGAGAAATCAAAAATCACGTTGGGGAGAAAAGATGGATTAGTACAAGGAGATACTCTGTCTTTATGAAAGATTAAATACAGACTCTTGATGCATAAGGCTTGTAATTCCGATATCCATCTAGCTGATGTGACTGCCACCAAAAATAGAGACTTCCATGATAGAAATTTAAGGTCACATTTTGCTTCATGCTCAAAAGGGAGTAAAGAGAGAGACTGTAACACCAGAGAGAGATTCCATGTCTCTACAGGCTGCTTGATTGGGGGTCTGCTAGGGAAAACTCCTTTGAGAAAGGTCTTGCAAATGTGGGTGGAGATAAGTGGAATGCCTTCTAGACTGTTATGAAAATTGGAGATAGTTGCCAAGTGGACTCGAATAGTAGAAGCTGATGCTCCATTCTCAAAAAACTCTGAAAGGTATTGAAGTATAACAGATACAGGAGGTGAGAAGGGGTCTAACATCTGTTCTTTAGACCAGAGAGTGAACCCTTTCCAATTATCTCTCTAGAGTTTTCTTGTGGATGGCTTATGGGAGGCCAGAATAATATCGTGAACAGGTGAGGAGAGGGTTTCCTGCCTGGCGACTAACAAAAGTGGAGAAACCAAGCTGTCAGCTTGAGAGTGGACAGATTTGGGGGAGTCAACCCTTGGGGGTGAGAGATTAGGTCCTGATGAGTGTCCAGGATCCATGGAGGTTGTAACAGTTGAGGCCACAGGAAGGGGAGCCACACTTGTCGAGGCCAGAAAGGGGCAATGAGGATCACCTTGCATCTCAACCAAATTGCTTTCTTCAAAAATAGGGGTATCAAGGGAATTGGAGGATAAGCATAGAGGAGACCCATGGCCCAATCATGAGTCAAAGCGTCTCTCGGTGACTCCCTTTCTGGGGGAAAAAGAGCAAAGAAGCTGCTGCATTTGTTGTTTGAAGGGGAAGCAAAGAGATTGCAACACGGCTGGCCCCAACGGCGGAAAATTTCTGCCGTCACGTTCAGATTGAGAGACCACTTGTGTGGAAGAAGGATGCATCTAGACTGGACCTTATGTAACTCTTCCAACGCTAAGACCCACATAAACCTATTTGGTTTCACTCAAATAATAAACACTCCCACCAGAATCCATAAACTTAGTACTAAACAAGCCACTCTGGACTGGACACTAATTAACAGTCACCCTGAAACGTACTTGACAGGATCACTCCCAGATGAAATCAGTGACCACGTTCTAACCTACATAGTTAAGCAAAAGAAACCTAGCCCCAAAGACAACATATTTATCACCTATCGGTCAAAAAAATACTTCCAATCTGAGTCCTTTATTAATGAACTAAAAGCCTGCAACTGGTCATTACTAAAGCTACTTAATCTGGATGATGCTGTCTCCTTCTTTAATTCTAAATTCCTTCAAATCCTGAATAGCCATGCTCCCATCCACTCCTCTCGAGTCAGGACCAGAATAGCTCCTTGGCTTACAAACCAAACCAAAGGTAAGATGTTCTACGGAACCAAATTTGGGCAAAATGGAGAACCTCCAAAAGCCCAGCAGATCATCTCTACTTTAAACAGTTAATAAATGCCGTCAAAAAAGATATAATCTTAGACAAAAAAAACTATTATTCCCATCTTCAACACTCAAACTCTAATAATCCTCAAAAGTTTTGGTCTGGCATTAATAAACTCCTCAAACCAGGCCAGGCTAGAACTCCTTCTCCCAGCTCTATCCCCCATAACAACCCTCTGAAAATAGCTAATGCTTTTAACAACTACTTCATTGAAGCTATTCAAACCCTTACTAGAACACTTACACCCATTACACCCACTTCTACACAACATACCAACAATTCTCTTCCCTCCCTACATTTACAACCAGTACCAACTACCTTTATCTGCAAACTCCTTCAAAAACTTAAAGCTTGCACCCCTTCTGCTGACTGTCTCCCAGCAGAATACCTTCAAATCGCTGCTAAAGCCATCGCATACCCTGTTTCCATCCTTATAAACAGAACTATCTCAGAAGGTTACATCCCTTCTCTATGGAAAATCTCCCATATAATCCCCTTACACAAAGGAGGTAAATCCACTGAAATCTCCAACTACCGTCCAATTGCTTTCCTCTCCCCTTTAGCTAAAATCATGGAAAAATGTATCCACCATCAACTACTTCAGCACCTTCTCCACAATAACTTGCTTGCTAATTGCCAACACGGTTTCAGACCCTTTCATAGTACTACATCTGCCCTGCTAACTTTTACTGACTGTATTAACAAGAATCGAAACAACAACTCTCTCTCATCTGCTCTATTTATCGACCTATCTAAAGCCTTTGACATGGTTAATCATAACCTACTTATCAATACACTAAAAGCACAACATCTTGACCAACAAGCAATCCTTTGGTTTAAATCCTATCTTGAAAACAGAAATCAGGCAGTACTCTGGGACAATAAACTATCCACACCCCTCCCAGTGGACACTGGTGTACTCCAAGGCTCTATCCTAGGACCTCTTTTTTTTTCCATTTTCATTAATGATCTCCATACTGCTTTTCCACAAACTTCCTGTATACAATATGCTGATGATTCTACACTTATCTGTACTGCCAAATCTTCCTCCTCCCTCCAGACCATTACCCAAACTGTATTTAATAAAGTAGAAATATGGTTTACCCAACGCTGCTAACCCCCAAAAAACAAAACTTTTACTATTTACTCCCACCCGAAAATCACCGCAAATCCACTTTACCATTACCTCTAACAATGGTACTTGTATTTCCCCTGACTCTACTGCTCGTCTCCTCGGAATAACTACTGACCATAACCTCACCTTCGATGACCATGTTAACAATACTATAAAAAACATCAATAAAAAACTAGGCTCTCTGTACAGAATTAAACCCTTTCTTACCCCATTAGCTAGGAAACCTATTGCCCAGACTCAGCTTACATCTACCCTGTTCTATGCATCTGCCATATATACCAGTCTATCTAAACATAATCTTTCCAAGCTGGAAATGAGCTATAATAACATCACTAGATTTGCCACTGGCTCCCCTTATAGAACCCACCACTGTTGCAACCTGCAACAACTCAGTTAGTTAGAACTACAGAACCAACTACAATATAATCAACTTCTGATTGCTCAAAAAATTCTCCACCACCCTACTAACACCCCTATCCTTTCTAATCTGATCTCCCCATACAAAAATCTTACAACACTATGCTCAGCTAACAAGTTACACATTGCCAACAATATATCAAATAACAAAGCAGGAGATTCACTCTTTTCCAATGTGGTTGGTAGAATCTGGAACAAGCTTCCTGACACACTCACTTCTCTCTCCTCTACACAACTCTTTAAGAAACACCTCAGATATTACCTAAAAGGACAATGTCTTTGTCCCTGCTCTAAGCCTGATTAAAACATATTTTTACTTTTTGCCCCCCTCCTCTCATGCTTTTTAACAAACCCCACCCCTGTGAGTCACTGACTTTTGACTACCAACCCCTTTTTACCTGCTCTTTGTCCTGCCTTGTCTCTACTTTATTTTTTTTCTTTTTCTTTTTCTTTTCTTTTCTTTTCTTTTCTTTCCCTTACTTTGTGATTTTGGATTTAAGTTTCTTGTCTCTAAAATGAATGTTGATGCTTAATTATGTTAACTGTTGCATGATTGTATTTGCAACCCCTCTGTAGAATTAAAATATGATTATGCTATATCTACTCTAATGTCTCTGTACAGTGTTCACAATACTAACTTATGTACTTGTTATGCTGTATAATTGTAGCTAGTCTTTTTTGCTAAGTTTTTAATACCTTAATGAATTTGTACATGGAGCTTTTCTCCCCGGGCCTCTGCAGAAAATGGATATGTATCCAGCTAGACTAGCCCGGTCAACAAAAACAAATAAATAAAAATAAAAATAAAATCTACTCAGCCTGTCCGCAATCACATTGGAGCTCACCAGGATATGCGTTACTATATGAAAACATTTGGAAGCTATCGCCCAGTGCCAAATTCTCATGGCCTCTCGACACAGGGGGTAGGATTTGGTCCCTCCTTGTTTGTTTATGTACCAAACTACTGACATATTGTTTGACTGAATCGCAATAGTTCCCAATGCAAGGAGCGGATGTAGTGCCTGCAACGCCAAAAAGCACCGCTCTCAACTCCAGAACACTGATATGCAAGTTGGCCTCTAAGCTGGACCACGTGCCTTGGACTGTCTTTCCCTGAAAATGCACCCCCCCCCCAATCAGGGAAGTGTCCGTAGTCACCGTGGTGTTGGGTTGAGGGATCTGGAAGGGGCAACACCACAGATTTTCATCTGGTCTTATCCACCAAAGAATATCTTGCTTGCAGGAGCTGGTGATGAGGATCTGTGAGTTTAGGGGATGAAGATTTGCCAACCATTGGGACAAAAGGAGCCATTGTAACAGTCTCATATATAATCGTGCCAGAGGAACAATAGGAATGGCCGTAGCCACAGACCCCAGAGCCTGGAGAACTTCTCTTGCTGACACCTTTCTTTGACAGAGTATCACTTGTACTTGTAATCTTAACCTCTGAACCCTGTGAGCTGGAAGAGATACCAGGCTTGTTTGAGTATTGAAAACTGCCCCTATAAATTCCAGTTGTTGGGTAGGTTGTAGATTGGATTTTTCCCAATGGCCTGTGATACCTAGAGACTCCACCAGTGAGAGAGTGTAGAGGTGGGCTATGGTCAGGAGCCAATCGTTTAAATATGGAAACACCTGGAATCCCTGAAGTCTCAGATGAACTGACACCACTGCTAGGCATTTTGTGAACACTCTTGGGGCCGAAGAGAGACCAAATGGCAGGGATCTGTACTGATAATGATTGGCTCCTAGCCAGAAGCGAAGGAGACTCCTGGAGCGTTTGTCCATTTTGATGTGGTAATACACATCCTGGAGGTCTACTGAGCACATCCAAACATCTCCGATAAAAAAGGGAGAATGGATTGTATAGTGACCATGTGGAATTTGGTTTGAACCACTGACTTGTTTAGATGGCTGAGATCCAAAATGGGTCTCCAGTCCCTGGTCTTTTCTGGCACCAAAAAGAATCTTGAGTAAAAACCGGATCTGCATTGGTCTGGGAGTACTGGTTGGATGACTCTTTTCAGACACAGCTTTCTTATCTCTAAAGCTACAACTTCCCTTTGCCTGGGTGGAACATCGGGAAGGTTCTTTGTAGGTTTTCAGCGTGATATTAAAGGGATGTAACAGCTCCTGGAGATTATTCTCTGCACCCACCGATCATTTGTAATAGAGTGCCAGGCAGTTTGGTGCAGAGAAAATCGAGCCCTGACTCCTTCCAGAGGAAAGCAATCAGGCAACACTTTAGGAGCATTGATAAGACCACCCAGAAAAAGAATCCCCGGAGTCTTGATTCCAGGGACCCCCTCTGCCCCTAAAGGGGCATCTTCCACCATTGGAACTCCCTCTGCCTCTAGGGGAATCCTCACCATGTGTGTTGCGGAAAGGACCTTGAGATTTTTTTGTGCCATATTTTCCTACTCCTCTGGTTCCTGGAAAAAGAACATTGAGGCTTGGAAAAACATAGACCAGCAGCAGACAAGGTCTTTCCATCCTGCTCACACCTGGCCAGAATGTTCTTTACTTTAGAACCAAACAAGGACGATGGTTCAATAGGTGCATTCAAAAAGGAGGACTTGAAGGAGTCCAGGCATGATGTCTCATGACTACGCCTGCACCTGCAGCTCTAGCCGCCCCTTCGATTGCATGGGAGAGCAACGTCATGGACAAGTTGGAGACAGACTTAAGGGTGGCAAGTTGAGAGGCAACCTTGTGTTGTGCCCTGTCAGAAACTTGACCCGCAAGGGCTCCAGAAAGTTCAGAAACCTCGTGAATTGTGCCAAGTAATTCAGAGACCTGACTGCAAAGGTCGCTGAAGCAAAAACTCACTTCCCTAGTCTGTCCACAGCCCGGGACTCTCTGTTGGGCAAGTGGACAGTAGGATTTTCCTCCGCAAGGTCCTTTTTAGTGGCCGCCATCACCACCATAGCGTCTACTGGCAAGCCTCTAGACCAGTGGGGATGCTCCTCTGGTGGGGAAAGAATCTTGCCTGGTCTCTGGGGAATGGACTCAAATGAATCAGGGTTCTTCCATGCACACTGCACGATGAGCTGGACTAACTTGTCGGCAAGTGGGGTCACCCAAGAAGTAGAAGGCCGAGAGCGGAAAGCCTGCAGAAAGATGGACTCCTCCAAGGAAGGGTTGGAGGGCTTCCAGCCACCTCTCTGCTTCAGTATTTCCAGGATGTCTCCAAAGGAGACATCATCAGGGGGTGACCGTGAGGACCCTTCCACATCACTGTAGTCTATATCCTCTGTGAGAGACTCCTCCGGGGAGTCCAGGTGTTTCCTCTAACACTCCTTCTTCCGAAGGGGTTCTTCAGTGAGAATGTCTGAAGAAGACTCGGAAGGAAAAATACCCTGAACTGGGGTTTCCTGAGGCTTGTGCTCTCGGTGTCCTGGGGAGGTGGCCCATGGTAGCTGTAGCTCAGAAGGAGCAGGGGGAAGATCCGACATAGGAGGAACACTTCCAGAAGCAAGAACCCTCCCCATCACCCAGAAAGCAGGCCTGCCCAAAGAGGAATTGGAGCCCGGAACCAAGTAAGACAATCTCGGCACCGGGGTCACACCCCACTCTGCCAGACCCACTCCCGGGGGTGGAGCCTCAAGCAAGATCGGGGCAGGCGTTGCCCCCGGATCTGGGGAAAGAACTGATAAAAAACTTGGAACCATGCAAGAACTGAGGGTTCCACCCCACAACTGTGAGACTAAGAAAGGGGTGGTTCCGATGGAACAAAACTCAAAGGAGAGGCCTCGGAGCTTCAGTGAGGGTCACTGTCAGTGCCAAGGAAAGGGTTCCCACCAAGGACGTTGGAGCTATGGGCCTCAGAACCGATGGATCCGAGGGAGGAGTATAAGTGGGAGTCCTGGAAGCAGTAGACCCAAACCCCGAAGTGGGATGAGTCTTAGGAATGTTTATTATCCCACTGGCTGTCAACAGCTGGTCCAGCAGGTGTACCACATTGAATTCAGGCAGACTCCTGGTGGACCTTACAGACATTCCTGAAGGGGAATCAGGCCAGTCCAGAAAAGGGCTGTAAGCCTGGCCTATGAACGGGTCCGTGGTGTTTGAATTGTTGGCACCGAGGACTCTAACTTGGAAACAGGCAACAGAGGAACTAACTGTGTTGAAAGGACTCAGTGCTGAGGAGGCACTCTGAGTTGAGGTTATTATCGGCTCCAAATGGATAACTAGAACCATCTTCGGTGCAGTGAAAGGTGAAGTCGGTGCTGAGACTATCGAAGACAATAAGGTCAGAGCCATAGTCGTTACTGTAGTTATGACTGGTGCCGTAGATGTTGGTGCCGAAAGTGGCGCCGACATTGAAGTTATTGTAATGTCCAAAGAAGCAACTGGAGCTGAGCTCAGAACAGAAGCAACAGGAATATTCAGAGCCAAGGAGGCAATCTTGTGTTCAATAGAAGATTTGTGAGCCTTGTGTTTGTGGGACTTGCCCTTATCACCAGCCGGTGAAGAGGGATCGGAATGTGGATGTTTTTTGTCCTTCACAGGAGGGCTTGAGACCTCCAACACAGCAAGGGCCTCTGATAAAGGTGAGGTTAACAGGCCTTTCAAGATAAGTTTGTTTTTTCTCTCATTCAGCATCCGCTGACTAAAACTCAGGCAAATATGGCAAGGAGGTTTCACCGAGAGGTGAGAAACCGCCAGACAATAGATACAATCATCGTGTAAGTCGCTGTTGGGGAATTTCCATTGCAGGAAGTGCAATGTTTGAACCCCAAAGTCCCTTTCTTCTCAGACATATCCAACACACAAAAAGAAAACAAACAAATTACTGCTGGAAAGTGTAGAAAAAGAAGCAGAAAAGGAAGAGCCCAACAATGGTATCAAATGATACCACAAGGGTAGGAGAGGGCATTACCATCGATGGCATAAGAAATACCCGATGGGTAGAGCTAGATAGAGAAATATGGAAGAAAAATAAGTTAGATTAGAAGAAAGTTTAAAAATACAGCAAAATTTGTAAAAATATGACAGCTGGAGAGCTTGGTGAAATGCTGCTATATGGCTGTGCGGCAAATGAGATCTGAGGTAACTGGGAGAAGGGCACTGTGGGTAGCAGCTTAGCTCGAGAGTTTTTGGTGTACGCGAGCTTGGTATTAGGCTGACTCGGTTTCGAGGGCTCGGAACCAAACCCATCAGTGATGAATGGGAAGAAGATTAACAACATCAGATAATGGCTTTTGGGATCTAGGAATATGGTGCATTATTCAGAGACAAAAAGTACTTTTTGGCTCATTATTAAAATGTCAACACTTGAAATGCCGAGTGCTGAGAAGCCGAAAAAAAAGACTGAAAACACAGGAGAAGAGGGAGTCTCAAAAATTGCTCTTCTCATTTAAACTTCTTTTTGTAGGGGGGGGCAAGCTCCCCTGCAATTCTCCATAACCCGCAAACTTATATACTAAATCCAAGATTACCATACCTTGGAGGAAAGGAAATATTTTGAGAAATGGCATCTCGCACTTAGTATATGTAAGTTCAGTCTTTCAGCCTTTCAGTCTCTGCAGTTCAGGACTCACTCTAGCAGGTCCCAACATTTTAAATGGTTACCAGTATTTTTTAATACAGTGTGCTCCAGCAGTAGTGCTGTTTACACATCTAGAGGTAAACAGTTTTACAAGCTGAAACTTCCTGGTCAAGGTCTCGAGAGAAATGCACATGGTAAAGGGGGGGGGGGCAAATAGATTGTGGTTACATGATCTTTAATGTAATGCCCCATCTTTTATAATCTTTGTATTTTCATATAATTGTAAGCTTTCTCTTTTTAGCTGTGGTAAAAGTGTTGTGGAACCTGAATGAAAAATGAGGGAAGAGGAAAAAGAAACAATTATGGAAACATAAGTCTTAGCTTCAACTACAATGTATTACTTCAGAATGAAACGAAATACATGAAGTTTTCACAAATGCAAGATCAAATCCAAAGGAAACAAGTGATGATTTTGGGAAAAGGAAGAGATAAGTAAGAGCAAAAATCAGATAGGAGGCAAAACAGAAATGTGAAACAGACAATAATATGTGGGGGGAGGCAGTGGCCAACCTTTTCAGAAAAGGGTTACATGCTGTGATTTTAAGGGTACAGAAAAGTGGGGAGGGGAAATGGATTATTTGGCAAGGAAGAAAATAGAAGGAGATGGACAACAGGGAATCTGTAAGCCCCAAACTATGACAAAGAGGATTTTTGTAGCAGGTTCTTCAAAGAAAGCAATCAGATAAAGATACATAAGAGAAAGTCATTGGTGGGGACTTCAGAGTCACACTAGATCCTTAAAAAGACAGGCTCTTAGACAAAAGATTGCAGTACAAAGATAAAAAGAGACAAAGGAACATGAAAGGAGAGTGGAATATCTGCAAATGGAAAGACACTCTGAAAATGGAGTATACATTTATCAGAAACTGAGTGAAGCACACCAGAATCCACAGAGATAAATTTATTTAGCACTTTCGTTTTTTTGTAAAAAACTTCATTAGAATAAAATACATCAACCCACTGACCCAACTTATATATCTACACTTAATTAACATAATTGAATAATTCATTAGCAATAATTACCTAAAAGATATATAGCCCTTGAAAAACATTACAGTTCCATAAAATCATACATTCCCTGTATACATATATACAGATATAAACTAATATAATAGACAAGCAAGTAAATACATATAAAAATAACTAAAACCACTCAACATATACCACATAAATAATATTTATATATACCCTTCAGCTTTGAGCCTAAGGATGGAGCTTATAGAAATATTACTGTTCAAACCTGGAGGTGGCAAATAAGATCTAATGCCACTGAACAACCAGGTTTGAACAGTAGTATTTCTATAAGTTCCATCCTTAGGCTCAAATCTGAAGCATATATGTAAATATTATTTATGTGGTATATGTTGAGTGGTTTTAGTTATTTTTATATGTATTTACTTGCTTGTCTATTATATTGGTTTATATCTGTATATATGTATATAGGGAATGTATGATTTTATGGAACTGTAATGTTTTTCAAGGGCTATATACCTTTTAGGTAATTATTGCTAATGAATTATTCAATTATGTTAATTAAGTGTAGATATATAAGTTGGGTCAGTGGGTTGATGTATTTTATTCTGGTGAAGTTTTTTTACAAAAAAACGAACACGCTAAATAAATATATCTCTGTGGATTCTGGTGTGCTTCACCCAATTCATTTTACTTGTTTGGAGTTGTTTTTTATGTTTTAATTTATCAGAAACTGTTTGATTCGAGACAGCAGATTGGATAGGATACTACGGAAAGAGGAAACTAAAAAGAATGCAGAACATAGAACTACAGGAGAGCTATATATCAGATCTAGCAGCAGTAGAAATGGCAGTTATGGCAGACAGGGAACAAGGACACAGTTTGGATGGTGATGGACAAGCTACAAGTGAAAAGCTCAAGAACGGGAGCAACAATTGCAAAACCAAAGGAAACAGTGAAAGAGAACACCATAGGTAAGACCATACTGGAGATGAACTGGTGGGATGGAAGCAAAGCAGCAGTTATGGGGAAATCATGAGAGAAGACAGGTGTAATAGCAAGCAAAATAAGGAGACAGTATAAATGTGTGACCTTGCAGAGAGATACAAAAGTATGTCCTTTGATGGGATTTGTGCATGGAATCTAACTGTACAGTTGTATATGCACAAGATTGTTGGGGTTATTTTCATTGACACAAAATCAGGTATATTTAGGGTCTTAATTCTTGGGAATATTATGCATTTGCAGTATGTAAAAATATAGTATTTCTAAGTGTTAAATGGTGAATCAGAATGTTCTATCTATTTGGATCGCACAGTGGTGCAGAGGTAGTGTTGTCGCCTCACAGAAAGAGGTTTTCTGGTTTGATTCTTGGCTGGAGTGCCTTCTCTGCAGAGTCTGAAAGTCCTCCTTGTGTTCATGTGGGTTTTCTCCAGGTACTCCAGTTTCCTCCTATATTAAAAAGACATGTGTCTGGAGCATTTCGCCGCAGGCCTGCGCTAAAAATTGGCATAATTTCAAGTCAGGCTTTCCCGGTAAACAAATGTTAAATAATAAAATCTTTGGAAATGCAATAAAGAGAAGGAAAGTAGTCTTTTTGTGTTATCCAAAGGACCCATGGTATTACAAAATACACTTTATTTTGGAATTTATTTATTGCATATCCAGTGAAGACAAAACTGAGAGTGTTCTGATTTCTTTCTGAGATGCAATTTTTAAAGACTGCATTTGCTGACTCAAAAGGAAAACAATTAGCATATGTGTTACATGTTGCACACTAAAATGTTAGTGGAATATTCTAAATGGAACATATCTAGGAAATTTATCATAAAAATACATGAAAGGGATATTAATTTGTAGATCTAGGTTCACCAGCTATCAACAATGAATATGCTGAGTGATACTGTCATAGAAGAGATTTTTAAAACAGTATTTTTGACAAGGGAGAGAAATATGCAATTATAAAAGATGTCCTTTTGTAGAAGCTGTTTTGATTGAATTCACATTTTTTCCTTATTGTCATAAGATTGATATCCCAGGTAAACTGGAAGCAGTAGTAGATCCGATTAATCAATATTAAAGAAAGGACAAGTCCTGCTCAAATATGTATAAACATAATAGGCACAGCTATTTAGTGACATGCTTTTATAAGGTGAGGAACAAAAGTCATGACAGGTATGACTCCAAAGCCTCGTGAAAGGTAATTACATGCAAAATAGAGATAGCGCTTCAATGAACTTTGAGTGGAGTGAAAAGCAGTCATGGTCTGACATAGGATACAGAAAAAGGCTAGGAAAGTCACCACTGTTTCTGATTTTGGCCAAATTAAAGAAACCATTAGTGACTGAGGAAAACAAAGAGGCATAACAGCACGAAAATTCTGTCATTTTGGTTATTTATTAGCTATAGTTAAAATTTAAGCAAGTAAATCAAGGTAAGCTGTTATGTTGATGAAAGGTTTATGATTACAAATTTTTTTTTGTGTTTATAGTAAAGACTAAGTAAGAATTCAGATTACATAAAATTAGAAGATTCGGGGTTTGATTCCTGGCTAACAAGTGATTGCTAATCTGATACATAAGAGATTCAATATTTTGTAGTGTACAATAAATTCAAGTACAGATATTTTATTTCATGGTTGTTGTGTCAGGAAGATTCAGATAATGCTTCATGATTATTCAGTAGTTTGTAAAAAAAAATTAGCATGGGTCTTAAAAGACATTTCAATATTGGTAAATTTATGGGTAGGCAAGGAATATGGAAATCTTCATTCATGTGGTGGGTGGTAACAAACAAGAACTGGCAATTGTTTCAAAACAATGAAAGCCAGTATATAAATAATGTATACAAATTCTTACATGCATATGCTCATGTGTGGATTTTCAGAAAAAGAAGTATGTTCTTTTTCTGAAATTATAGGAGAGTCCTTAAAATTACAGTATAAAAGGTAATTTTTTATACTCACATTTTGTTCCTGTAAAAGGCCAGTAATGTGTTAGTAGTAGTTCTCAAAACATTTTGAGGGAAATATGAATAGAACAGGACTAATTAGTTAAGTGATTAATTAACTGAGACTGATTGTGGGTAAAAAGATGGAAAAAGGTCTCTCTACTGAAACACCAACATTTGTAATACCAAGTTCTAACATGCTGAAAATAGATCAGAAATGCAGGAGAAGAGCAAATCTTGAACATCATGCTTCTCCTTTAAACTTCTTTTTTGCAGGGGGCAAGCCCCGCCTCTCTCCACCGATATAGGATGACCACGATTTATACACACATTTATACACACATATACATAAATACACATAAATGTCTCTCTCTCTCCCCTTCTCTCTCTCTCTCTCTATATATATATATATATATAGATAGATAGATCCCTATCAGTTGGTAGAAGTTTCAAAACTTCAAAGACCATATGACAGAGACAATATATTTGAAGTTTTGAAACTTTGAACACTTTGTATTGAGATCACCGTACAGCGCGGAACTCGGCATTTGCCGTTTTCCTCACTGTAGTGCGATCTCAGAGTCGGTATAATTAAGTAACAGGTGGTGTGGGGGTGCAGGGGGGGCTTGCTCCCCTGCAAAAATGTGACGGTAAGTTGTTTTATTTTATTTTAGTGTTTTTTATTTTTAATTAAAAGTTTCAAAACTTTGAACATATGGTCTCAGCCATATGTTCTTTGAAGTTTTGAAACTTCGATCACCTGATATGGATCCATATACAATATATATATATATATATATATATATATATATATATATATACATATACATATATACTAACTTCAAGATTGCCACATCTCTGAGAAAAGGGAATATTCCGAGAAATGGCCATCACAGACTTTGTATATTATTTCCTTTTTTGGCCATTCAGTCTCTAGTGGGTCCTGAGTTTTCAAACAGTTACAGGATAAAAAGTTAACCCACTTAGTGGGAAGTTAAAGGATGTAATAAAAATGCATTAAAAACCATAAGACAAAAAGTAGTAAGGATTCTTGCAAAATTAATGTGATGCATCAGACAAAATAAATTACAATAAATGACATGTTTTTTGTCTGTGCATCGATGGGAATGGCTACTTAGGAAGTGTGAGACACTTTTAGTGGTTGTAGTTTAACTTTACAGAAATACTGACCTGGAGAATGATTCATTTATTAATGTAAGTTTAATAAATTTCTTCTCTTGGAAGTAAGGATATCAGCAATGAATCTTGCAGTTGGTGCAGGGGGTCAAGGCTATTCGCTATAGCTCCTGTGGTGCAGGCTTTGATTTTGTCATGCCTCATTTGCCTACTATGTTACCTTGAGCAAGTCAATTAACCAGACATTGTTCTTAGGTTACTCCTTTAAGGGTTCTGTATGTTCAGTTGACCTACCTCATTAATAAATGGATATTATTATTATTATTAGCACAATAAGATTTTATTAGAATTCTATCAAGAGGAAAGAGTTATTTTAATGCTCAGTATAATATGTTTGCATTTAGCAGACAGTTTTCACAAAATGCATGGTATGTGCATATTATTTTCACTATATGCCAAGCATGTGTACTTGATCAAACTATTTTGTAGTATAGCACCACAGCTGACAATATTCAGGCATCAGCATGAAAACTGGAGTGACATGTTCATTGTGGCACATTTTTTAAGAATGATTCATATTATTATCTGAGGAAACAAGTAGTATTGGTTGCTTAATGAGTATATACAAAATCAGGCTTCAGGTATAGGAGTTATTTAATATTCAATGATCATGAAATATGGGAAATATAAGCTAACAAAGCATTTCACTTAAAGAAAAAAAGGTATATACTCACTATAATGCTCCAACTGTGTTGTCCATTTTCATTCTTCTTCAACTTTTGGGTTTGGATCTGATCCTCGGATTTCACTCAGCCAATTCTTCCAGCTCACGAAACACTGAAACTCTCAAGCTCCTTCCTTACCCACAATACCCTAGTCACCAAACATATCACAGATCTTGCTTGCTGACCCTTAAACCTGCAAGGAGTAGGAAATGATAAAATAACAGAATCTTGGACGCAAACAAAGGAACAGTAGTTCCTTCAGCATCTTTTAAACCTTCCAGAAGTCAAAAAGGAGGGGGTTGGAGGGAAGGAAGTTGAGGACGAATAAAAATGGACAACACAGATGGAACGTTATGGTGAGTACATAACTTTTTATCTGATGTTGTCATTTTCATTCATTCCTCATCTGTTAGGACAGAGTCCCCAGCTACCTAACTCCCAGAAGGACTCTAAGGAAGGATATTTTTGAGTACCGCTGAGCCAAAGGATGCTCTTCCCCTACAGACCAGATCCAATTTATAATGAGCAATAAAAGTATGAGGATGAGCCCAAGTTGTGTCTGCACAAATATCATCCAATAAAGATCTAGATAAAAAGTCTGAAGAAGTTGCTGTAGACCAATGGAATGTGCTTTTGGTGGTTTTGGTAAAGACAAGCCCAATTTTTTGTAAACAAAGGTAATACAATCAGTTAACCATTTGGCAAAAGTCACTTTAGAAACTGGTTTGCCTAATTTTAATTCTGAAAAAAGAGACAAATAATTGTTCTAATCTCCAGAAATTTTTGGTTCTGTGTAGAAAAAAAAAAGAAGTTATGTACTTACCATAATGTTCCATGTGAGTTGTTCATCCCGCCTTCATTCTCACACATAGGTTTGGAGCCAATCCATTGGCTCCGAGTCGGCCGCTTTCACAAGCTCAAGGTTTTAGAGTAGCTTGAGGCCAAGACCCTATCCCATGATGCTCTCTGTCTCACCTCAGATTTAGTTTGCTGATCCCAGCATATAAAACATAATAATAATACATAAGAGGTACTCCAGCTGGAGTAAGAAATCCTAGAACAACACCCACCAGACCGCAAGTCTTACTCGTTCTTTGAGAAGCCTGGAGGGGGAAAGGTGGGTGGGAATGTAAGAATGAAGGCAAGATGAACAACTCACATGAAACATTATGGTAAGTGCATAACTTCTTTATGTGAAGTTGTTCAATCTCGCCATTCATTCTTACACATGGGTAGTGTCCCAAGCACCCTAATCCTGGGTGGCTCACGAGAGTATATTCCTGAGGACAGTGGAACCAAAGGAAGCCCTGTCCCAGGAGGCCCTATCTACTTTTGTAATGCGTGATGAAGGTATGCGGCTTAGACCAAGTGGCAGCTGCACATATAGTGGTCAAAGGCAGCCTAGCCACATAAGCTGACGAAGTGGAAACAGCCCTAGTAGAATGTGCCTTTACAATATGTTCTAATGGTTGATTCACTGAGGAATATGTGAATTTTATGCAGTCAGTTAACCAGGGGTGGCCCGTGCTATTGGACTGCCGGACTGCAGCCCCCTCAACTGATACTAAAAGAAATAAAAATAAAAACAAATAAATAAAAAAAGAAAAAAAAAGTTAAAAAATTCGCTGACTTCGCGCATGCGCAGTAGTCCGGACTGCTGCTGAGAGTCTCTGCGCATGCTCCAGGCAGCCCTGATAGGGAAACATGAGGAACGGAGCTCCCACAAGTCTATGCAGTTTTAAACTGTATAGACTTGCTGGGGAAACACGTCGGGGTCAGACTGCAACACCAGCAGTCTGGAATTGCTGCAGTCTCTCGTCAGGAAGATCTCGCGGGTGGGTCTGGAATTGCAGGCGGGGTTTGGATCTCGCTGGTCTTTGGATGTATTGCAGGTCGCGGGCTAAGTTTGATTGTACTTGCATTGGATTTATGGAGAAAGGACATTGAATTTATGGTGATTTACTTGCAGGTAAGTGTGTTGGATTTATGAATGGTGAGTTTACTTTGTGTGTGTGCTGGATTTATGTATGGTGAGTTTACTTTGTGTGTGTGTTGGATTTATGTATGGTGAGTTTACTTTGTGTGTGTGTTGGATTTATGTATGGTGAGTTTACTTTGTGTGTGTGTGTGTATTTGTGTTTTGTGCACTCTTGTTCTTTATTCAGAAAGCATATATAAAGTGGTGTACTGACGCATTTAAAAAACGAAATAAAATCTTAAAATAATTTATGACCAATTAAAAAGCATACATTTCCCTTTAAAAATAATACAAATATACACTTCCTTAGTAAGATGGTTAAATTTTCAAAAGCTGCCAATGCGACTTGTGGTTTTCGATCTTCCTGGTTACACCAAGGTAGATTCTTTTTATCCTCAGTGTGCAATGACGTCAGAGGAGAGCATGTTAACAAGCAAGGTTGCCAAGAATGGAGCCCTCTACAAAGAGAGTTCAAAACTTTCAGTTCCTTTTGGCAGAAAGCACACTTGCACAGCAATACTAGTTACTGATGAACTGCCTAGATCCAGACAGTGAGTGTCAGAACACACAATATATGGACGTTGTGTTCAGACAGACATTCTGAAACAAGCTGAACTATATAACCTTAAAAATTAAGCATCAGAATCACTGGACACAATGGGAAAGGGTGAGACAGGAAGGCCTTTACAATTAACAGACAAATCGACTGTGTGTGTTCGCTTCCTTATCAGCGCTGCTCACCATAGACAGGAGCACTACTGTTGATTGTGTGGGCCTTTTTAACTTGTTGCAAAGTAACTCAGGTGATGTAAATGTTTTACTACATCAGAACTTTTTTTTCTCAAATTTGAGTTGTAAAAACTGGAGAAGAGGGAAGACATGAGCTTAGAATCTGTGCATATTCAAAACATGGTATATAAGACCCTGCATAAGTGGGTGAAGGGAGGCTGGCCTTACTTCAAAAAAATGTTATTTAGTGTACAAATATTTATTTATAGCAATGACAAGGTAACACAACTAAAAAAAATATTATTAGATGTTTCAGTTAGGACTATTTGCATCTTTACTATATAAGATACAATTAATCACACACAAAAAATACCTCACAAATGAATCTAAACTCTCTCTTGCACAAGCTTTACTACTTCCCACCCTATTTTATGCTGCCCCAGTCCTCACTAACCTACAGTCTAGTCTTATGCCTATGCTGGAACTCACGTATAATAAAAGTTGCTAGATTTGCTGTAAAATTAACCCTACCGCTCACACCACTGGCTATCTTTGAAAAGACTACAGTGGCTTGAATTCCAGCAATAACTCCTACCACCTCAGCTTCACCCGATTCATTCCATCCTAAACAAACCCTCCACCTGTCCTGCTCTCTCATCACTCATCTCTCTACACTCCATAGCTCTGACCAACACCTCTTGGAAATTTATAAGCCCAATAAAAGCATAGGCAAACCTAACTACGTAGCAAAAACTTGGAACTCCCTCCCTCCTGCCATAACACTTAAACCCTCTCTAACAAAGTTTAAAATTGCAGTAAAAAATTCTATTCAACCACTGTATATGTACCTGCACTAGGCCAGGCTCCTCTCCCTCAGCTCACTTGCTAAGTGACTCCCATTTTTCTTCTCCTCATTGCTACTGGCACCTCTACCCAGATAGCATACTGCATTCTAATCCTTTCTGCCTAACTTATGTAAACAATCTTTTTCTATTAATTTCTCCTGGAATTATATATATGCATTGTTTATCTGAACTGTTGATATTATACTGTTAATTGCATCTTGTATTTATTAAACACAATTTGTACTCCTGGAACTTTTCTCCCTGGGCCACCACTGAAAATGGATATGTATGCAGTTCGATTTTCCCAGTTAACAAATGTAAATTAAAATAAAATAAATTAAATTAAATAAATAAATAAATAAACTAACTCCTTTACATTCACTCTGTTGCATATGTATGGAATAAACTCCCCTATGTTCAAGAACTATCTTTAACACTAACTGCTTCAAGAAATCTCTGAAAGACAGCCTGCTAAACTCATGGTCCTGCTTATGCTCCAACCCAACTTAAACTACCCTCCCCCCTCCATTTCAGCTAACCTCTCCTTACCCCTAATGTTAATGTTGCACTACATTTTCTTACAGCTTCTACCTCCAAACCTTTCCTCTCTATCTGCTGCCTTCTGCTATTTAAATCCTACTCTAACTCCTAATATTAAGCTGTACTACAAACATTTTGCCTTGCATAAATGTCACAGTTTACCATGAGTGTAGCTCGTTAAATTCTTGCATATAATTTGAAAGTAATTACTTTTATTCTCTGTATTATTATGTCACAGTTTTTATGTATGTATCTTTCTACTTGTATAACTGGAGTGTTTCTCCTCAGTCGGACTATCCCAGTCAACAAATGTCACACAAATAAATAAATAATCACAATAAATCTCAATGGACAGGAGTTGGTGCAAAGCATGTACTTTAATGAAGTTTAAACTTTTATGCAACTCCATGGTTAGTGCCAAGACACCTGAAACTTTAGAACAAGTTGACACATGTAGAACTGGCTCCTGCAGGTTACCCTAGCTAGAATGTGTCCCTGTCTGTCTGAATGAAACGTAATGAAAGGTTGGCTGCATATACCAGTCTGTTTGAGCTCAACTAAATGCAAATACAAATCTTTATTGACATCCCAATATACCAGTGTTTGTAGCCAACCAGTAAAATCTCACGGATATTGTAGCAAAAGTTTGGCTGCAAAATGGTACTCAGTGAAACAAATAGCAACTTAAATGCCATTTATTGCGAAGGAGCAGGAGTTCCCAAATGGGTAGATTAAGTCCTGGGGCAGTAACAGTCTGGCCACTTTAAGCAGGTGGGTAAATCAATTACAGTTGGCAAGTCAGTTGAGTTAGTGGGCCTCAGCTTGGGGAGGGGTGGGAAAATTAAATTTGCTGAGGAGCAGGTTCAGTCCAGTGTTGTCAGAGCTATAGCAGGTAAACCAGGCTGTCTGAAACACAAACTTTAGCAAAACAATAAAGAGAAGGAAGCAAAGCTCAAGTCCATACCTGCTATGTGTCAATGCTGGTATTAATAGGCGTATCCAATAGTTTTAAAGTTGACCTGAAGGAAGAGACCATTTCAGGGTGTACTATTTTGGTTTAGACCTGCTAAAATCAAGTAGGTAGCATTTCTGTGCTTTGCCTGAAAGGAAACTAAACAATGTTTTTTTTTATGATTTTTTTGCTCATCTGGTTTGGTTGCAGCAAACATTTCGGGTATCATAAAGGTTAGATTTTAATAGAACAACCCAATGAGTGTTGTTCTTGGTTTTTAAATTTATATATATATATATATATATATATATATATATATATATATATACACATACACATACACACACACACACACACACACACACACACACACACACACACACACACACACACACACACACACACACACACACAAAATCAACGCATTTTCCTTTGTTTTAAATCAATCAACTTCAGTGAGGAAAACATATATCACACATAAGTACATACATACAACATCTTGGCAGTTAACTTATATGTTATACATGGTAACAGTCAATTTAGTTGATAGCTGATTCTCCCAAGTTGTTAACCTGTCAGTCACAATCATTGTTGGATGAACTGTGATACACTTCACCAATGTTATGCCAATTACTGATGGGTTTTGGAAATTTGCTTTTGTTGTAATTGTGGGGCTGCAAAACCCAATACATAACAAAAGTGCACAACATGCTTTCAGTACAGTTGAGGGTTTGTTTCTGGCTTTGTTGGGAGGTGGTGTGTGTGTGTGTGTGTGTGTGTGTGTGTGTGTGTGTGAAAATGCCCCAGTTGAAATATACTGGTGGTTAGACTCATGGTGGTGTGGTAGGGAATACCTCAAGCTTGAACCCTGTACCCTGTATGCAGGTGTAAGACTTGAGTTCCCTACCCACCACCATTTGTAAAAAAATTGCAGATTTTTGCCTCATATTTGATCTGATCTGTTCCTCATAATATCTGTTGTTTGTAAATGTTGCAATGCTTGATATTTAATGGTGCAGTAGTAGCATTGTTGCCTTACAGCTGCAGGTTCTCAGGTTTGATTCTTGGTTGGGGTTCCTTCTTTGTGGGGTCTGTATCTTCTCCCTGTGTTTGTGTGGGTTTGCTTTTGTGTCCTCCCATGTTACAAAGACATGTCTGCATTATTTCTTCCTGGGCCTCTGCTGAAAATTGTTTTTTTTGTTCCAAGTCAGACTGTCCTGATTAACAAATGTTAAATAAAATTGACAGGCATTTGAATTTCAGACTTCAGGTTTCTGAATGTTTAATTCCTTACATATTTGATGGTGCAGTGGCAGTATTGTTGCCTCACAGCTATAGGATTTGTGGTTTGATTCTTGGTTGGGGTGCCTTCTGTGTGGAGTCTGCATCTTATCTCTGTGTTTGTGTGGATTTGCTCTGGTGTCCTGCCATTTTACAAAGACATGTGTCTGCAGTATTTCTCCCTGGGCCTCTGCTGAAAATTGTTTTTGTTCCATCAGAAGTAAAATTGACAGGCATTTGAATTTCAGGCTTCATAGTCTTCAGAAAATACATAGTAAAACAACTTTTTATTCTAGCAATAAATATATACTAACACAACCTTTTATTATAGCAATTTTTTAAGTTTATAAGATGACTATTTCAAATTTGTCCTTATTTTTGGCACTGTAATACCCTGTTAGTGGCTTTGTCCAGGTTTTTTGTGCTAAGGTTGACAGCTATGGCAAGAACTGAATTCACTGAATATGTTTGAGGGCTGTATTCCCTCATTACTGGGTTTGTCCAGGTGTTTTGTGCTAATAGGTTGACAGCTATGGTGAGAACTGAATTCATTAAATGATAGCCATTTAAGTTTCAGTCTTCCTCTCTTTCACAAAGCAGCTGATTTGGTGTAGTGGTATGTTGCTCTTGACTGTTTTGCACAGGGACCTTGGCTGTAAAATGTACGGTGGTAACACAGCATTTTTCTTTCACAAAGCAGGTGATTTGGCATAGTGGTATGTTGTTCTGACTCTTTTTTGCACAGGGACCTTGGCAGTAAAATGTATGATGGTAACACAGCATTTTATTCTAGCAGCTTTCCAAGATTATATAAGCAATGTTTAACGTGTCCCTGGTTTTTGCCCTTTTGACCCATCCCAATAAATTTGGCTTTTTCCAGACTTCTTGTGCTGCGAAGTTGATGCAGTTGAGTATTGAGTAGATTTTACAAGGAGCTGAGAGCTGCAGGGGAAGAGAAGTTTAGTGCTGATTATGCTAAGTCAGCTCACATTGCTAAGAGCACAACAGGTTATGTACTTGCTTTTGATGCAGAAGGTTGTTGGTTCTACTCCCATAAGGGGTGAATGCTGCCGTACTGAAAGTTAAGATACTAACTACGAGCCTGTTATCAGTTTGCCATCCATTTCCTATTGCAATATTACTAGCTTATTTTTAATGTAATTTAGGCAATTTATTCAGGGGCATCAGACACTTTATTTTTCGATGAAACCATGAAATATAAAGGTGATTGCTAGCAGCAACCTCTTCATTACAGATTTATTTAACGTGGAATTATTTAGATGAAGTTTTTACTACTTCAGAGATTGTGCATATTTACTGACAATGGTGGACTGTAGAATTGTGCATATTTACTGATAATAGTGGACTGTAGAAGTTTGAGTAGACTATTATGATGGAAATGTTCTGAATTGGGCAGTTTTGTTTCATTGTTTACTGGAAAAATGTTCAAAGCAATATGAAGGTGTATCAAAGAGCACATGTATGTTTCATATGCAAGGGGCCTATGATTTGAAAACAGCCCAGAATTAATTTTTATCTGCCACGGGTAAAATGTATTTTCTTTGAATGTGGGTTTTAATGTTGTTTCAATGAATGTGAGTTTCAAGGGCAGAGAAGTTTTAATGCCAAGTTTGTTTAGCAGATGTCTTAGTGTTTGTGCTGTAAAATGCAAAATAAAACTTTCAAATGAAGTTCAAATCATCATAGAAGTAAATCAGTATGCACATTAGTGTTTATGGTAAATGGAGTGAAATAGCAAAGTAATGAATCATTGGAATGGCTGCAGGGGGTGCCTCCATTCGACCATGGTTTTGTGAGGGGGAAGGGCGGCAAACTTAGACAGCCCCAGCTGAACTATACCTCCCAACTGTCCAGATTTTCAAAAAATGAATAGGTTTTTTGCTTCTTATTTTTGGTTTGTTCCTTATAAAATTTGTGGTTTTCTGGCAAATCATTTAGGAATTAAGTCTCTAAATAATGACACACTAGTTTCAGACTTCATAACCTTCAGAAAAATGTGTGCTAAAGTAAGACCTGTTCTATCAACTGTCCCATTTTTAGTACTGTTTATATGTTCCCCCAATATATTTGGCCTTGTCCAGATTTATTGCATTAACAGGTTGAGAAGTACATGCAAATTGCTTTATAGAATTAGGCATAGCCAAACCTCTCAACTGTCCCTGAATTTGGCTCAAAATGTTGCTCTTCCCCTAATAATCCCTCTGCAAAATAGCAATTTTGGAAGAAAACATGGAGGGTTTACAATTAAGAAATAACTGTAATAATCAGAGTTATAGATTACTTTTATTTCAGAAATGCATGTAGACTCTTTTATTTTGTCAGCTGCTCAAGTTAGCAGTACTAATATTAAAAAAGTGTCCCTACTTTGACAGGTTCCCAGCTGTATTGTGTGGCTATTTTATATTGTTGCATCACATTTTTGGTCCATTTTTCATAAAATTGTGTTTTTTGGCAAATTAGTGGTAAATCATTAAAGACTGAAGTTAGAAAATAATGACAGGCATTTGAGTTTCAGATTTCATATCCTTCAGAAAATTCATACTAATGCAAGACATACTATTCTCTTTTTAAGTTTATAAGAGCAATATTTAAAAATTGTCCTTATTTTTGGGCCTTTGTCCCACTTCTATGTATGGCTTTGCCCAGATTTCTTGCTCTGAGGGTGAGAGGTATGACAAATGTGTTAGGGCCATCACCGTCAGCCAGAGACATTTCAAATTGTGACATACTTGTTGCACCCCACTCCCCCATGTAGTGACTCTAGATGTGTCCAAGCAAAGCAAGGAGCAGTTATGCAGTGTAAATGTGCAGGGTATCCCCCCATACAAGGTAGACACAAGTACTACAGTGGCTTTTCATCTGTCCTTGATTTTTCAGAAAGGTCTGGTTTCTGTCATATTTTTGTACTGTTGATTTATGCTTATTACTCAAAGTGCCTGTTGCTCTGTGTTTTAAGTAGCAATGCTTTAATGACCATCAAGTAAGCTTGTCTGAGATCATAACATGCAAGTAAGCTTTAATAAGCATACTGTTAAAGAATTGCCAATATTGAAGCCTTTCTGTTGTTGCCATGCAGAGAATACTTAACTAGATAATGTATAAGCATTGGATATTGAAATGCATATGACAGTATTTGTAGTAAAGGATAGGATTACATTATTTTAAGAAGCTCATTACACTTGTTGGAGACTTCTAGTGATCTGTGAGGGCTTTACCAGTAAACTAAACTGAATGCCATTCATGTGTGGTCCATAACCTGTACAGTAATAATTTAAGCAATGTATCTTGAGCTTGTTTCTTGTTTGCTTTTCATTTTTACTTTGATCGTGTTTTCCCCATGAAACAAGTAGATAGTTGTCAGGCAGCAGGTCTGTTTTGGATAAGAAACATTTTTACAAGTGGGGGCATCACAGAGATTGCTACTTTCAGCATGTTACTTGGTGCTTTAATAAAGCTGAATATAAATTATAATTAGAACTGCAGTGCAAGGAGAAGTAGTTTGAGTTTAGTGCTGCTTGTTTTTCTTATACTTGATTTTGATTGGCATTCCGTAATGTATTTAAAAAGTAATTTATGTTTTCATGCCTCACAACCTTTTTGTTTCCATCTAGATATTAAGTAAGCTGTCATGCAGCCAATGCATTTAAATATTTTTATTCTTTTACACTTCATTTGTCTTGATTGGACTCTCATAATGAGGGTTTGGCACCCAGGGCAGCATATTTAATTAAAGTTAGTTTTTGTGGTTTTGAGCATAGCTCCTCCCCTTTCTAGTTGGCCGCACCCCTTCCCATTGACCCCACCCATTCAGCTATTCCCTGCAGCCCCCCTTTGATTTGAAGTCACCAGCCGCCACTGCAGTTAACCATTTGGAAAGAGTAAATTTGGATACTGGAAGCCCTTTCTTTGTGTCAGCATGAGAAACAAAAAGTTGTTCTGATTTTCGAAATTCTTTTGTTCTGTCCAAATAGAATCTTAATTGCCTGTAAACATCAAGCTTATGCAACATATACTCCCAATTTGTTAGAATGGTTACTGAAGAAAGTTGGGAGTTCAATAGTTTGATTCAGGTTGGTCTCTGAACACACCTTTGGAAGGAAGAAAGGGTTAGTCCTCAGTGACACTCTGTCAGGATGAAACACCAAGTATGGGGGTTTTACAGCTAGGGCCTGAAGTTTGGACACACTATGTGCTGCGGTAATAGCTACCAAGAAGATAGTTTTCCAAGAGAGAAATTTTAAATGACAGGATGATGCAGGCTCAAAGGGGGGAAGAAGAATCTGTGACAACATAAAATTCAGATTCCAGGGAGTAAAAGGTCATCTAACAGGCGGTCTAAGATGTATTGTACTCTTAAGGAAGGCCCTACATAGTCTGTGAGACATTAGGTTAGAACCTTCAGATCTGAGGTGAAAATTCGAAATTGCAGCCAATTGAACTCTTATAGTGGCAGCTGAAGCACCTTCATTAAAGAGCTTAGTTAGGAATACCAAAATGCTAGAAACTGGGGCAATGTAAGGGTCAATATTATTCTGGGAAGCCCAAAAGGCAAATCACTTCCATTTGCTGGCATACAACTTTCTGGTGGAAGCTTTATGACAGGATACAAGAATATGGTGTACCTCCGAGGATAAATCATGTGACCTGGCTAAGCTGGGAATTGGAGCAGCGAAGCTGTCAATCTGAGGGAGTGAAGAGAAGGATGAAAGGCCCCTGACAAATGCGTCAGCAGATCTGGAAATGGGTCCAGAATCCAAGGCTCCTCCAGTTGGAAGAGTCAAAGGAAGGGGAACCAAATCTGTTGAGGCTAAAATGG
Organism: Protopterus annectens; assembly: GCF_019279795.1. Classification (NCBI taxonomy): domain Eukaryota; kingdom Metazoa; phylum Chordata; order Ceratodontiformes; family Protopteridae; genus Protopterus; species Protopterus annectens. The sequence goes on from NC_056744.1 coordinate 610,985,251, forward strand.
GGCTATTAAAATTACAGTCCTCCCCAGGGCTTTGGCTTTCTGCAAGAATTTTGGAATCAGGTGAATTGGTGGAAAGACATATAGGAGACCCAGGGTCCAATCATGTATGAGCGAATCCCTTGGGCTGTCCCCTGGTGGGGGAGTCAGGGCAAAAATAGCTTCTGCATTTGGCATTCATAGGGGATGCAAACAGGTTGCAGCAAGACTGGCCCCATCTGTGGAAAATCTTCTCCACAACCTCGTTCTTGAGGGACCACTCGTGCAGCATCAGAATGGCTCTGCTCAGGTTGTCCACAATCACGTTGGATTTCCCTGGGATGTGCATTGCTATCAGAAAGCGCCCGGTGGATACAGCCCACTGCCAAACTCTCATGGCCTCTCTACATAAGGGGTAAGACTTGGTTCCCCCTTGCTTGTTGATGTACTAGACCACAGACATGTTGTCGGTCTGGATAGCAATTGTCTCCAGAGGTAGACAGTGATAGAAATACTGCAATGCTAAAAGTACTGCTCTCAACTCCAGGACATTTATGTGCAACTGTGACTGTGACTCTGTCTCTGACCAGGAGCCTTGGGCTGTTCTTCCCTGAAAAAGCCCCCCCCACCCTATCAGAGAAGTATCTGTGGTCACCGTGGCTGATGGCGGGGAAGAACAAAAGGGCGACCTACTGTTACATGGTGGCTGGTCAACCACCAAAAAAGATCCTTTCTGAATGAATCTGTAATTACTATCATGAATGACATCGGAAGTTGTTGGTAAGACCACTGGGTGAAGAGTAACCATTGGAGTATTCTCATGTGCATAAGCCCCAGAGGAACTGCTAAGAGCATTGCTGCTATAGTACCTAGTAGTTTCAACACTTGAGAGGCTGGGACTTTTTTGCTCTAAAGAATGTCTGATAACTGTTGCCGAAGAGTGACTATTCTGTCCAGTGGCAGTTTTACCATGGTGGTGGTGGTGGTGTCTAAGCCTGCACTGATAAAGGAGATACTCTGTGATGGTGACAACGCAGACTTGTCGAAATTTATAGTTATTCCTAACTGAGAGTACAGATTGAGAGTGTGATCCCTGGATTGAATTAGTTGATGCCTGGAGGTGGCAGTGAAGAGCCAGTCGTCCAGTTATGGAAACACTTGGAATCCTAGATGCCTCAGGTGAGCCATACCACTGCCATGCATTTGGTAAACACTCTGAGGGTTGTTGTGAGACCAAAGGACAGTGCTCGGAACTGGTAGTGACTGGCTCCCAGCTGGAAACGCAAGTGATCTCTGGATGGTCTGGTCATTTTGTACACATCCTTGAGATCTACAGAGCACATCCAGTTGCCCGTTGCTAGGTATGGAAGAATCAGTTGAAGCGTGGCCATCCGGAACTTCTCTTTCTTTACAAAGGTGTTGAGTCTGCTGAGGTCTAAGATGGGCCTCCAGTCCCCTGTTTTCTTTGGAACTAAAAAGAATTTGGAGTAGGTTCTGGATCCTATTTGGTCTGCTGGGACAGGCTGGATGACTCTCTTTTCCAGCGGCCTTTGCATTTCTATGGCTGCTTGATCCATGAGACGGGGTGGAACATCTGGGATTTTCTTTTGAACAGGTGGGGGTTCTAAAAATGGGGTGATGTAACCTCTGGTAACAATGCTTTGTACCCAAGAATCTTTTGTAATTTCTAGCCAGGCATCTGGATACAAAGCCAAGTGACCCCTGACTGCCTCCAGAGTAGGACAGTTGGGCCTCCTTTCAGGAGCGCTGATAGGGCTTGCCAAAGAACTGATCCCTGTATCCCTAGTTTTGTGGACTCTCTCTGCCACCTGGGTGGCGCATTCCATTATTATCCCCTACTCTGCCCCTGAGGGGAGTTCACTACGTGTGTTCTGAAAAGCTCCTTGGGACTTCCGGAACCACATTTTTCCTCCCTTTTGCCCTTTGGGGTACGGTCTAGTAGGGGTGGAAAAACGGACTCCTACGGCAGACAGAGTCTTTCCATCTTGCTCACATCTAATGAGGGTCTCCTTGACTTTAGGCCCAAAAAGGGACGAGCCATCAAATGGGGTATTAATAAAGGAAGAATTGAAGGCTTCCCCAAAGGAGCATAAGCGCATCCAGGAATGTCTCCACAGAGCTACTGTTGAACCCACTGCCCGATTCGAACCATTGGCTGCATAAGAAATGAGCCGCATGGACAAATTTATTATGGAATTAAGGGTATTGAGCTGGGCCGTCACCTTATCAGAGAAACCTTCAGCTGTACTACCCTGCACAGTATCTCCAAGCTCTTTTAGGAGATCTCTTTGACGGCGGGTAAAATGAGTCAAATAGTTGAGCGATCCCATGGCAAAAGTCACTGAACTAAAGATGCATTTCCCATACCTGTCCATCATCCTAGAATCTCTCTTAAGAGGATAAACAGCAGAAGAGGTTTCAGACATCTCTTTCTTGGTGGCAGCTGCCACAACCGTGGCATCAACCAGCACTCCCTTGGTGAGGAACATTTTGTCCTGTGTTGAAGTAATACATTTGTTGGGCTTCCATGGAACAGGTTCCACAGTATTAGGAGACTCCCACTCCCTTCAAGCAACCAACTCCATGAGTTCATCAAAGGGTGGAGTCACCCAGGAGGTGGAAGGTTGAGACCCAAAGGCCTTCAGAAGCACCAACTCATCATCAGTAGGGCTAACAGACTGCCAGTCACCCCTCTGCTTCAGGACTTCAAGGATATCAGCAAAGGAGATATCCTCTGAGGGGACCATGGGGACCCTTCTGACTCCTTTAAATCAGTGTCTGATGTAATAAACTCCTATGGGGAGTCCAAATGCCTCCTCTTGCACAGCTTCTTCCTGGGGACCTAATTGGTGGAAGCTTCCAGTGAGGTCTCAGTAGAGCAGGGTCACCCAGTGGGGCTATCTGAGCTTCTGGATCTTGACGCTTTACAGGGACCTGTGATGTAGAGGCAGAAAGTGGCACTTTAGGGGTGGAGGAGGAAGGTCCTGATGATGTAGGAGTCTTGGAAGATGTAACTCTTCTCATAGCATCGAAGGTGCCACTGCTCCGACGTGAGGAAGCAGCCAGTTCTGAGGAAGATGGCACCCTCCCCGGCACTGACACAGTGGGCTCTAACCCAGAGGAAGGAGCTGAGCTCAGCTGAGCCAAAGCTCCAAGTGGAAGTGTCAGAACCAACCCATCGGTTCGACTCTCCCCCCCCCGGAGCCAACCAGAGAGTGTCGGCTCCCAGATTCCTCAAATGGTACCAAAGTCTGAGTTGATGGAGCCGATGGCACTGGAGCAGGCCTCGGCTCAGAGGGTTCCATAATCATCAGTTCCACCTCCCCAAGCCTCGAAGGCCCGGCTCGGCTCGGAGGAGGAGTAGACACAGCAGGTAAAATAGTCTTCGCCTCCGAAACCAGTTGGGTTGAAGCTGATAATAATTTGGCCAGTGCCGGATTCTCGAGAAGCCTCTGCACCACTCGGTCCACATCCACATCGGAGAGGGTTCTCTAAGAATGAGTAGAAGGTATCAAGGAAGCCACCGACTGCAAAATGGGCGACCTCAAGGTTTCGGGAACCGGATCCAACACCGGGGACCGGGTCTGAAACACAAGCTCTGTGCTCGGCTCCGAAGACTGCGAACCCGTCGACCACACCTTCTCAGTAAGGCTGACTTTGAACCTTTTGAAGACTTAGAAGTCTGGTCAGTGTTGTCCAATGATTCCTGGAAATCTGGTTTCAGCAATCCCTGTCTACCAGTTTCCTCCTATGCTCCAGTAACACCCTGCTACTAAAGGAGTGGCAGATGGAACAATCCTGCTGCAGATGCATCACCCCCAAACAGTATACGCAACTAACATGCAAGTCAGTTATGGACATTTTCTGCCCACACTTAGGGCATTTCTTAAATCCAGATTTCTGTTTTTCCCTTTTATCAGCCATAACCAACAAACAACAGTAATAACCCAGAAACACACAAGTCGATATATTTTCTATATATATATATATATATATATATATATATATATATATATATACATATATCTATATATATAAAATATATATATATATGTTTTTCTTTCAGCTTTTCCTGGTTAGGGGTCGCCACAGCAGAACTCCAGTCTGCTAATGATTGGCAGTTGATTTTTATGGTGCCGAAGTGCCAGCCCGACGCCCATTCACGCATGTCTTTCGAACGCCATTCGACCATGGGGAGGACATGCAGACTCCACACAGAAGGTGCTCCAGCCGAGAATCGAATGGGAGAACCTCTTGCTGTGAGGCGACAACGCTACTGCTGCATCACCACTGCTTATATATATATATATATATATATATATATATAGATAGATAGATAGATATATGTAATACTAGTAGTTTGGGCTAGTTTTTCTTGACTGCTTGCCCTTAGCTATTAAGCACACACACACACACACACACACACACACACACACACATATATATATATATATATATATATATATATATATATATATATGTGTGTGTGTGTGTGTGTGTGTGTGTGCATGTGTGTAATAGCTAAGGGCAAGCAGTCAAGAAAAACTAGCCCAAACTACTATCAAACTAGCTAAAACACACACAGACAGCAAAAATACTAATGCTATAGATCTATAGCTAATTATTTAAACACTAAGGAAAGTATGCTCTGCTTTCTGAACTTTCTGTATTAACAGAATTAAGGAACAAAAATGCAGCCAAAAGGCCTAAGAGCAGCCGCTCTATATACCGACGAAAAAATTCATCAGAAACAAAAAGGGATAGAGACTAAACACACACTAAGGCTAACTAGCCAAAAGACAAACTATATATTTACAAAGTGGAAAAAAACTATCCAAATTTTTGAATAAAGAAGAATACTGGCCCAAGCTCTCTTTTGACCTCCGATCTGTTGCAGAGGCAAAATCTGAGGTGAGACAGAGAGCATCATGGGATAGGGTCTTGGCCTTGAGCTACTCTGAAATCTTGAGATTGTGAAAGCGGCCGACTTGGCGCCAATGGATCGCCTCTGAACCCATGTGTAAGAATGAGCGGTGAGATTGAACAACTTCACATCATAATTTTCTGTGAACATCCAAAAAGTGTAACATATACTCTCCTTCATTTGAGAAATTTGAAAAGAAGACAGGAAAGTTGACTGCTTGATTATTATTGGATTCTGACACCACCTTAGGAAAAAAGGAAGGACTGGTCTGTAAGGATATGCTATCCTTATGAAAAAAGCAGGTATGGAAATTTGGATGACAGGACCTATAATTCTGATACGCTTCTAGCAGAGGTAACGGCCACTAAAAAGATAGTTTTCGAGGTCAAGAATTTTTGTTCGCACTTATCTGATGGTTCAAACAGAGATTGTGTTAAAGTTTGCTAAACAATGTTTAAATCCCAAGAAGGAGTGGTATCTTTTAATGGAGGTCTAAGTAGGAAAATTCCCCTTAGAAATGCATACAAAGTCTGGATGATGCTACAGATGAGTTATTTACTCTTATATGAAAATTAAAAATTGCAGCTAGTTGTTGTTTTACAGTAGAAGAGCTAGCAGCTTCATTGAAAATTGTAGCTAAAAATTCAAGAACTTTAGAAACCGATGCTGAAAAAGGATCTAGGCCCTTTTGATGTGCCCAAATAACAAATCTTTTATATTTACTTTTACGTTTCCTAGTGGAAGCTTTGTGGGATGATAAAAAGAATGTGACAGACAGGGGAGGAGACCTTGAGTTGCCTTGAGATCAATGGAACCGTGGAAACGATGCAGTCAGTTTTAGGCCTGAAATGTCCAGATGAATTATGTGTGTCGGGTGAGACAGTAGGTCTGGAGTTGGCTCTAGAATCCATAGAGGATGAAGGAGATGAGGCCAAAGAAAGGGAAACAAAATCTGATGCTTGTCTGCAATCATGTTGGATTTCCTCAGAATATGTGTTGCTATCAGAAATTGACTGGTTGAGATCGCCCACTGCCACACTCTCATAGCTTCTCGGCAAAGGGGGTAAGATTTGGTTCCCCACTGTTTCTTGATGTCCCAGACAACTGACATATTTTCTGTGTAAACTGCAACTGTCCCAGTAAGAAGAGTGTCTCGAAAGGCCCGAAATGCTAGGAGGACAGCTGTCATTTTCAGGACATTGATATGCATGCTGGCCTCTGTGGGGGACCATGTGCCTTGGACTGTCTTTCCCAAGAACTGCCTCCAACCCAATCTTGGAAGTGTCTGTGATCACTATGGCCTTGGGTTGGGGAAGAACAAATGGGCAACCTTCTTGTATTTGACTGGAGTGTATCCACCACAGAAGATAATTTTACAAGCCTGTGTTATTTTGATCTGACTGGATAATGGTTGATGGACAATAGACCATTGAGTTGCGAGTGTCCACTGAAAAATCCTCATATGGTGCCTTGCCAACGATATCAGAATGAGTGCTGCTGGCATAGATTCCATGGTTTGGAGGATCAGGCGAGCTGAAAGAGAAGAACTTTGAATGCTCTTTCTGACCTGGAACTGAATAGTTTGAATTCTTGACAGAGGGAGAGAGAGAGACTGTTTGAGTAACTGTATTGCACAAGGCAGTGATGAATTCCAGTATCTGTGTTGGTTCGAGATAAGATTTGTTGTGCTTGATTGAAACACCTGAAATCCCTGCAGTCTCAAGTGAGCTGCTACTGCTGTCATACACTTGGCAAACACCCTGGAGCTGTGGTGAGACCAAAGGGTAGAGCTCTGAATTGGTAGTGACTGGCTCCCAGCCAGAAACGTAGATATCTCCAGGAACATCTGTTTATTTTGACATGATAGCATGCATCTCAAAGATCTATTGAGCACATAAAGTCAACCTTGTGCAGAAAAGGCAGAATGGACTGAACAGTGACCATCCAGAACTTTGTGTACTGAACCAACTGATTTAGATTGCCGAGATCCAAAATTGGTCTCCAGTTCCCTGTTTTTTGGGCACTAAAAAGAATCTTGAATAAGTTCTGGACTCTTTTTGGTTTGGGGGAACTTCTTGGATGACTCTTTTGTTGAGCAGCTTGTTTATTTCTATTGCTGCTGCCTCCCTCTGATTGGCTATCACATAGGAGATTTTGTTTATTACTAGCGGAAGCGAAAAGGGTATTATATAACTTCTGGATATTATTCTCTGCACCCATGAATCTGTTTTAATCTCTTGCCAGGCTCTCTGGTGCAGGGATAAACTACTCTTGTCTGCCATCAGAGGTGTACAGTTGGGCCTCCTTTCAGGAGTGCTGTTATGACCTGTCAGAGAAGATATCTCTGGATCCTTGGTTATGCAGACCACCTCTGCCATGGGGACAGTGTCTTCCATTAGACGTCCCTCCTCTGCCCCTGGAAGAAACTGTCTCCACGTGGATCTTGGAAGGGGTCCTGGGATTGTTTAAACCACATTTTTCACCTACCTTGTTGGCTACTAGAGAGGGTAGGTTGAGAAGTCAAAAAACATATGCCCACAGCAGAGAGGGATTTTCCTTCCTGTCCACACCTAGATAGTGTGTCTTTTATTTTGGGGTCAAATAAGGAACTTCTGTCAAAAGGAGCATTGATGAAGAAAGATTTGAAGGGTTCCACATAATCATAAAAGTGAATCCAGGCATGTCTTCTGATAGAAATGTCTGAACCTGCCGCACGTGAGGTACCTTCAGCTGTGTGGAGATAAGCCTCATGGAGAAGTTTGAAATGGACTGAAGGGTAGTCAGCTGTGAGGCAATAGTGTTCTTTGCCTCAGAGGATATGGTCCCAGTGAGGGAACTGGCAAGTTCCTTAATCAAGTTCCTCCTGAATCTTGTGAAATGTGCCAAATAATTCAGCAACTGAAGGGAGAAGGTTGCTGAAGCATAGATATTTCCCATATCTGTCCAGTGCCCCAGACTCCCTGTTAATGGGGGTGGACAGAGGAATTTTGCTCTGCTAGTTCCTTCTTCATGGCTGCCACTATGACCATGGCATCAACTGATACTCCCTTACTCCAATACATTCTGGCCTTCAGTGGTGCCAGAATCCTATCTGGTCTCTTAGGGATAGGCTTGATGGTATCAGGCTCCTTCCACTCCTGTCAACAGACCAAATCAGTGATCTCATTGTTGGGTGGAGTCACCCAGTAGGTAGAATACTGACTCCTCTTGCAAAAGGATGTAGGGGGACCAGTCACCCCTTTGCTTTAGAAGTACTAGGATGTCTCCAAATGAAACATTGTTGGCTGATGATCTTGGTGACTCTACCCCCTCATCAAAGACAGTATCTTCTGTGACAGACTTTTGTGGACAGTCCATTTGCTTCTTTTACATTTTTTCTTCCTAGAAACCTCTTCTGTGGGGTGCTCCGGAGATGGGTAAGAAGAGATTAGTATACCATGCTGGGTGTTCTGGAGACTAGTTAGGGCTGGCTGTTCCAGTGGCACAGTTGTTTGAGGCTGTAGATGCAGAGTCAAATGGAGTTGGGTAGTTAGAGATGAATACAGGAGAGAATTCCTAACTCTTGGAACAGAGAAAGCTTTCTCCACTACCTCAAACACAGAAAGCCTCAGAGAAAAGGAGACCAATGGCTCCAATAAGACATGCTTACGGACCACAGGCTTCCGCTGCTTCGAAAGGGAGACTGCTCAAGGAGGGAGTTGGAGCCAAGCTGTCTAGCACTGAATCTCCAAGGGACAGAAATGGCACCAATAGTTTCAGAGTGAACTTTATCTCCAACATCCCGGATCCTAGAGTTGTCTGGCTTCAAAGTGCTCAGCGCCAGGCCATCAGAGATGTCATCGGAGTCAAAGATACCAGTATCTTCAGATCTCATGTGGATGACTCTAGGATATTTGGATCCAATGGCTCCAAAAACCAATGGTCAGATCAGAGAAGGAGCCAATAACAGGGGAGTAGTACTGATAAGGATGTCCAGACCCAGTGGGGCTGGAGCTGGAAGAACCCCCATTTGAATCTGTGTTGAGAGGAATTTCCTCATCAGCCTGACCACATCAGCTTTGGTCAGACTCTTGGAAGGTCGTATAGAGGATGCTGTAGAAAATGGTCTGGAGTGGTGGCTCACTAACTGTTCCATAAAAAGGGAAGGGAGCTGAGAAGAGAAAGGATCTGGAACAATTTGCAGCATTGGATCTGAGGGGATTTTTCCAGTCAAGATTATGGATCCAAAGAGGTTAGATCTGAAACTTTAGCCACTTTACTGGGAGGTTCAGATGCCAGAGCCGAGGAAGTAGTCAGATCTGGGGAATGTTTTCTCGATTCTTTATGAAGGGATTCTCTCTTCTTGTCAGCTTTTTGGGGGGTTTGAGCCCTAGAGAATTTCGAAGTAAATTTAGAGAGGAGAAACCTCTTAAAATTAGCTTGTTTTTTTTTCTATCAATCAAAGCTCTAGGACTGAAGGCCTTACAAATATCACAATTTGAATCAAGGTGAACTAGGCCTAAACAACAGATACAGTTTAAATGTGCATCAGACAATGGAATTTTATGACCGCAGGCGAAACACTTTTTGAAAACAGAAGGTTTCTCAGACATGATTTAAGAATAAAGAAGATTAAATATGAAAGATGAATAAATAGGAAAAAGTTTTTTAACAGAAGGAAATTTAAAGGAGAAAAATACCAACTATGGTAAAAAAAGGAGCATTAAAAACTACAATAAAGGGGAATACTAACAACGGTATTCAAAAAATATGCAAGTATACAGAAATAATTTTAAACAGAAAGGGAGGAAGTGCTAGAAAGATTGCAATATTATAAAGATATAAAGTAATACGTTATAACGCACAGAAAAGTTGCTATGACAAAGAGCATACAGTGACCACATCCATACACTAAGACAGCAAATGAAATCTGAGGTATGTTAGGTGACTAGGGCATTACGAGTAAGGGAGGAGCTGGAGAGTTTCAGACTTGCATGAGCTGGAAGATGTGGCCGAGTCAGATCTGAGGACTGGATCCAAACCCAACAGTTGAAGAATGAATGAAAATGATAACATCAGATCAGCATTTAGAAAAGACATGATTTTAATACACGCTATGACAAATAGAGGAAAACTGTATGCTGTACATTGGTTTGTGTAAGTGCAATGAGAACAGAAAAATGATAGAAGCATATACAGGGTAAATGCAAATGACTGTTATATGCATTAAGATTCATGGAGGGAAAATCCTGACCTTTTTGACATGAAGTTAAACAGACAGATATTTTGAAATTCACACGTACATGAGAAATGTATATATTCTCAGGAAGGAGAGCATGCATATGAAATAAAATATTGCACAATCACTCCAGGCAGTGAAATGAGATTTAAGATCATTTGGATTTTTCACTTGCAAATGGAGCTGATAGCTTACCATGAGCATGGGTAACCAATCTATTTCCAAGTTGGCTATAGCATTTATAATTCTGATTCTGCAATGCTTCATGTGTAGGCCCTAAATGATAAAAACAGTACAAAGTAGATTAGTAATATAAGTATGTACATATATAAATGCACAGAGTGAGTGGAGGTTCTCAAGCCAGTAGATGTGTTTCTAGCTTAGTATTAATTTTTCCCTGCACCTCATATCTGTCCTAATGAGTTAATTCTCGGTGCTGATCCGAGTATGAAAATAATCAGATGGTTTTCTAATTCAGCTCTGGCTCTCATTTCCTGCACCCCTTGTGCAGATAAATGTAGTTCACAAGTTAAAATGAATTAAAATAGATCTGTTAAGAGTATAGTGCTAATGCACAACTGTCAGAATGGATATCTTTATTTTAGACATTGCCTCTGAGCAAGCTAGGAAAGAAAGCATATTTGTACTCTGTGAGAATTGTAAAAGACATAATATTACAACTCCGTATTGCAGTTCTAGGTAATAAAACATAGGTACCTATGTTGGATGTTCTTCAAAAATAAAGCTTTTGAAAACCAAAAGGAAGACTTTAGTGGTTTTATTCAACTTTTGAAATAGGAAAATATGAGATTGCAGATTGAGGACTGGGTTTATTCTCTTAAATTGACTTGGAAGCTTGTCCGGCTAGATTGAGTTTGTCAGCTGGAATTCAATCTTTGTATGGTTATTTTTAAGTTAGTATCACCTTTGTGATTCAAGCTCGGAGAAGCCTTGGGGTACAATCTCTCAACTTGAGAATCCTCAGTGCTTATTTTTTGATTAACTAGGATAAGAATTAGAACCTTGGGACAGTCTCATTGTGTTTTGACTTTGCTTTTATTACAAATTCTCTTTAAGAAAATTACTGAGTGTTACAGCATGAGATCAGAAATAAGCTTAGAAATGCAACCACCAGAGATGTCATTCAAGTGACAAAAATAATAGATTATTGCATTACTCTTCTGTCAACTTACAATGTGTGGATTATGACTGGGGGATATTCCAAGATGCAACACCTTAGCTATGAAAGTTTTGGCTTTCATTGTATTTAAGTTAGTCTTTCTTGTCTGTTAATTTAAGTTTACTTTGATTTTGTTTTTACAATGTTTCACTTAGCTGCTAATACTATTCTGAACAAATAAACTTGTTGCCACAACAGGGTTTTATGTCTCAGTGAATTTACTTTGAGGCAGACAGTGTACTGGATATTTACAATGATATAAATATAAAAGAATGAATGATGAAGCACTTAAGAGATAACAAAGGGACTAGTGAAAGAAACAGATACACAGGAGGAAGGAAGATAGGGTACTTTCATAGTGAGGAAACAAATTAAAAAAATGGAAGGATGGGGATAACAACAGAGCAGGAGTTAAGGAAGGCATAGGAAGGAGGCCAAAAAGTATTCAAGACTACAGGAAGCTACACTGAGGCAAACTGAATGGTGGACATACACAAGACTGAGGGAAAAGTGGCTGGAGAAGAGAAAATAATTAGAAATCTGAGAGCTTCATGCAGGAAATTGGAAAACAGGGAAACAGAAGAAAAATAAAAGCAAAAAGATTTATAAAAACTTGAGTGGGAAGTGGAGGAAGCCACAAACAAAGAAATAAGGAAAGGATGGGAGAAGGGAGAAGGAAGAAGGGTTGCTGACTGGGGAAGCTGAATGGAAAAAGTTCCCAAAATAATATCGGAGATGCAGAAAATGCATGTGGTGTGAGCTCAGACATAAAGAGTGCTGCACAGATGGTATATCACACCACAAAGATCATATATGGAGGGAATGAAACGAACTTGAGATACTAGAGGTGGCATGACAGAACAGGCAGTCATGAAACATATGTTCTGTGAGTGTACCTGTGCATAAAAGATCTGGACAGTGGCCTTGGAAATCTGCAGGAGGATATTTAGAAAAAAAGAGAAGAACCTGGAAATTTATAGAGAATGGGGGTGGGGAGTGGCAGGAAAAAGAATTGTGGGTGATAAGACTGATGGTAACAGAGGTGAAGAGTATAATATCCAGAAACTGGAAAACACGGGGCAAGTGCCAGAAAGGGGAGATGGGCAGGAGATTTCTAGACATTGTAAGAAGTATAAAGCGGAAGAAAATGGAGGTGGGAAAAAATGTAATAGCAGAATGGAAGGGGGCAATGAACAACTTCCAGTCAAAAAGGGGAAATGCCGGGAATGGGGGTGAAAGCAGCTAGAAAAGCACTGAAAAGCAGTGAGCCACTGGTGTAAAATAAAAAGTGTATAATTCATAAGGACTACACTGTACTCAATTGTGAACAGATATGAAAAATAAAGAAATAAACAAAAAAATAATTTGCAGGAAAAAAGATGACAGACAAATCTGAGTCATTGATAAAGTCCTTCTCTCTTTATAACACAGCAAGACTTGGAATTATCTGTATGATATCAGATGGGCTTTCAGATCCTCCAAATTCTCTTTAAAGGGTCTAGTAATAAGAAAAGCCTTATATGAAATACTGTCAGATAGAACAAATCAGCAGTCTTCAGAAACAAATTACACAGTTAGATAAGGAACCATAATTCAACACCCCCTTTGAAAACTTTACAATTCTGGTCCATAAACAACATAGACAAAAAAATACTTTGTGCTTTGGAATGCATCATTTTTTATATCAAAAGCACAATGAAAGTACTTACAATGAGCCTCAGTTCATTCTGATCTCAATGAGCCTCCTGAGATTAAACCATATAAAAATAATAGCTCTTCAGTAAAAGTTGGTCATCCTACTTATGAAGACAATCCTGATGCTTTCTATCACATATATGAAGAGACAGTATAGTTGTGTAAGTAAACCTACAATAACTCGAGATGTTCTACTAGATCACTGTTGCAGTGCAATAAGCTATGTGGGTTATACTTTTGCCTAGGGTATGACCTTCATCCAGCTTTAAAGCTTTAGTGTATATTCTGTGCTCCAAAACTGCCACTGGGTTGAGCTGAGCCATATAACAGATAGTTTAGATACTCAAAATTTCAGAGTTTTCTTGCCCCATTTAGGGAGGCTATAGCTCTGAAAGGAAAAATACTAGGAAAACAACATCCAAACAAAAAGCAATGTAACTATATATACATAAGGGATATACACCCACACCGTGGTAATATATACAAAGACAAGTACAGGGGCTGGAAGGAGGTGATGGCTACTGCAACAGCAATCTATTAGAACATCTACTGTTCTGGTAAGTTTGCATAGACAACTGTACTATGTTTAAAATTTAGATCACCGTTACAGTGGCCTAAGCTACATAAGTAAATTACCATAGCTTACAAATATATAGGAATGAGGAGGGATTTCAAGTATCGAGGAGTCCCTACAAAATTATCCTACAAAAGCTTGTTCTGAACATGTAAAAGGAATCCCGTTTAGAATGTTTTGTGAAATTATGTACAGAGGGACCAAGTTGCTGCCTCTAGAATACTTTGAGTCTATTCATTTCAAAAAATCCACAGATGATGCCAAAATGGCCTGGTACTATGGGCCCTAAGCCTCCCTAGAAGTGGCCTGTTATGGTGAGCATAGAAAAAATAAACAGCATGAGGCAACCATCTGGAAACTGTCTATTTTGACATTGGTTGTCCATTTTTCTTACAGGAAAAAAAAAACAGCTGATCACCTTTCCTGAAGGGATTATTTCTGAACAAGTAGTATCTGAGCTGCCTGTGGACATCCATCATATGTAGGATTTTTTCTTCCTTGTTTTTAGGTTCTGAAAATAATACAGGAAGGTTAATAGTATATCCTACTAAATTGTGAAGCCACTTTGGCATAAAAGGATTAGATCTCAAAGAAATCCTTTCCTTATGGAAATGAGGTAGGATCGACTCATCATAAGAGGATGTAATGCAGTCACTCTTCTTGTAGATTTCAGAGCAATGAGTTGCACAGTTTTCCATGTTGACATACTCAAGTCAGCCTGATGAGCTGCTTCAATTGTAAAGTGTCAACTTTTAAACAGACATTTAAGACCCCAAGGGCTAGCTACCTGCTTGACTTAATGATTGGTAGAAAGGAGAGGATCTATGAGCAGACATGTAAAAATGTCCAAAAATGAATCTTGAAAGAAGAATAAGAGAGCCAGAGGATACCAACTCACAGAAATAATCAAGAACCAGAGGCAACCAGGCCTTGAAATGGTCCTGGGCCTTAGAGTGGCATCAACTAGAAAATATTTTCCATTTATACATATATTATTTTCTAATACAAGATTTTTTGCCTCCTTTCATATTTGCTGCATGTCCTCAGAAAAAAAGGTGGCAAAATAGTATCAAAACGCTTATCATCCAGGTAGTCAGTTGAAGTGTTCTCAGGATAGGGTATATAAAACAACCCATGTTGTGCACGTAAATCCTGTCCATGGCAAAGCTTGTGGTAATTGATCTTAGTCAATTTCGAAAGAAGGGAAAACCACTGTCATCAGGACCAAAAGGATGTCACCACCACAGTCTTCAGAGAGTCATTCAGGATCTTTAGAAGAAACCTGGGTATCAGTGGAAAGGGTAGAAAGGCATACAGGAACATTCCCATTCAGGAGTTATGAGAAGGCATTTGTCTTCCAGGCCTGTTTACAGGGAATCTGGTAGCAGAATGTTTTGAAGTGTTGGTTTTAAAAGGAGGCAAACAGATCTATTTGACGTGTTCCCCACAGATGGATCAATTCTTGTAAGACCCCTGGCTATAATTTCTATTCATGAGGGTCTGTCATGGTCCTATTCAGCTTGTCAGTTACACTATTCTGCTCTGACAAAATGTATAAAGCCTGAAGAGTCATACTTGAGTCGAGTTGCTACCAGGCAGTCAAATAAAGTCTGCAAACCCTTGTCTATTTATGTGCCACATCTTTGTTATGTTGTCTGTGATAACTTGCAAAGTTCCTGGGGAGCAGAAATGATTTAATGCCATTAAAGCACTGATAACTGCCAACATCTCTTTGGCACTTTTGTGATTTTTGTCTGTCTTTGGAGTTACACAGACCCTGCTCTTCCATCTCATCTGGAACTGCTCCACAGGCAAAGTCTGAAGTATCTGTTTTGACAGACTGGGATGGAGACTGAAGAGAGAAGAAAAGACCTGGACTAAGAGATAACTGTTCCACCCACCAAAGTAACTCCCTTCTGACAGACCCCAGAACTGGAATCTGAAATGATAAGGGGTGCTGATGCTGAGTCCAGACTGATTTGAAGTACCATTCAATTCTTCTCATGTAAGGTCTGCCAAAGGGAATCATGAAAATCATAGAACCCTTGACCTCAATAATTCTGAGATATCCCCTAGCCGAAGCCTGAGATTGCCTGGAGAAGTCCAGAAGTAAGATTTCCTTGCAATATCCTACTATGTCTAGTGGAAGAAAGGTTCTTCCAAGGGAAACATCTAAAATAAATTTCAGAAAAAAATAAGAGAGTGGGACTGGATGACAGATGATTTCTGAAAATTCAGATGAAAACTCAGACTGAGCAAGAGTTTCATGATCCATGCCAAGGAATTCTGACAGCTGGAAAAAATGTCAGCAAATATAAGACACATGTCCAAATAAGAAACAATATGAATGTTGTGTAACCTGCAGTGAGCAATAACTGGAGCCAGGCACTTTGTAAACACATTTGGCACAGTGGACAGACCAAAGGGTAAGGAAAAGAACTGATAATGTGAGCCAGACACAGAAAATCTTAAAAAAATGCCCATACTCCTTGTAAACTGGAATGTGATGATAAGCATCTTTTAGGATCAGTGTTACCATGAACCTGCAGGAGGGTATTAGAGGTAACAGAGACTGAAGCATTAGCATTTAGAATTTTGGAATCTTGATAAAAAATGAGAAAGGATCGATCTAGGACTGAGCTCCCAGTTCCCGTTTTTGGCACCAGAAAAATCATTGCATAAAAACCTCTGCTCATCTTAGCTGAAGTACCAAGATCGGTCACTTCCTGAGTTAATATTTGCTCTAAAATAATAGGAAATATGTACGTCTGGTTTACAGGATGTCCTAAAAAGGGGAAAAGGCTTCCCAATGCCATCTATACTCCTGCTGGATAAGTCTCAGACCCACTTGTCAGAGATAATCTGATGCCACTGTGGGAGATGGAAGCCTAGACTAAGGGAGAGACATGAAGGATTTCTGAAGGAAGGGGGAGGGAATAGAAGAGGGAAATAGTCACTCCAACATTTTGGACTGTCCTTGCTTCTGGAAGGCTCACCTCTTTCTTTGAGCCTCCTTGCCACTGCTTTTTGAAATGTTGCTTGTTAGAATTTTGCTGAGACTGTTTACTCTGTTTCCTGAAAAAGATAATAAAAAGAAAGGAAAGTTTTCATTGAACTTTGAGAAATCTGAGTGACCCCTTTTGATCAATTTCCATCCTTCATCACTTTTTTAATGACTTTGGCAGCCCAAATAACACATCCTCATCCATGGGAGAACACAAAATATCAGCTTTAACATCTGTTAGTAAATTTTGAGAATGTAGCCATGAAAATCTTATGACTGATCCAGTAGTAGCATTAGAGCTCAAAACAGCATCAGAGTGCTTGGTTACATGAGAAGCAGACACAATTAAGGAATTTGAAGAGGACTTACCCTCAGAATTCGAGAGTTTAACAGTTAACTTCTGCATGTTCTCAAAAGAAAACAATAAAAATATTAACATGTGACATGGCCTTTTGAAATTCTGAACATTAAGGTAGAAGATGAATAAACTTTCTTCCCAAATCTGTCAAAAGCTTTTTGATCGTTACTGAGGGAATAGGGTTAGCATTTACAACATAATTAAAGTAAAAGACTTTTATAAAGATATCACTGTGGTATCTGATTTAGGGTTAGAGAACAAGAATATATGTCTCTGTGGTACTTTATATAACTTGTCAAATTTGTTGGGGACATGGGCTAACTGTCAGGCATAATACAAGCTGTTAAGAAAACATCCTCAAAGGCAGACTACAGGTTGAGGAAAATTCAGTTGTAACAGATCATAACACATTTGCAGGGACACAGGGATTTCATTTTCTTAATGTCAGAAAAATATAATTATTCTGGAGGGAAATCTGAAGAAACACTTTCCTCAGAAACTTCAGTTTGAGGGGGAGAATTAAATGAAAGATCCCTCTCCTTGCTCATCTGACCAGAAATCACTGTCAGACTGTGAGGGAAATCTTTTTCTTTTTCTATTAGAATGGAGTTAGGAACCAGGATTTAACATATTAAAAGAAGAAAATTATCTCTAAGCAAATTTCAGTAAATTTTCCTTGTTCACGGTTAAAAGAAACAGGAAAAGAAATATTTTTAAGTTTCTACATTTTCTTCTTCAGAGACTCCCTGGATAGGGACAGACCCATGACAGGAATTTCTAGCTTTGCACCTTACCCTTGCTAAGAAGTACACCTTCACCCATTCCTTAGTGGCTTAACAAGGAGCTACAGCAGATAGACTAAGAACAAAAAATGGATGGTCCATGGAGCTAGTTATGGACACAGCAGAATCACCTACCAGCAGCTGAGTACAAATAGAGCTAGCTGGACACCCATATACTACTACTTACTTTTTTTTCCTGCAGATACATGAGGCAAGAACTGTGAAGGTTGATAATGGCTCCATACTCTAGCCAGAAAGGAAAGTGGAGCCTGAATGAGTTTGTAAACATTGTGACAGGGAATATTAAGATTCTATATTCAAATTTTCAGTTACTACCTACAAAAACATCAAATCCTGCTCCTCACACATTCACTCTAAACAGAAAGGTAGAGTATGTCAATAAAAAATAAATTTTTACACAGTCTTTTCACACAAGCATTATTTAAGTAAAAATCCCTTTGGTAACATGACAGACCCTCAAAAAGCATTTCCTCAAACAGAAAATCTCAGTTTCACATAAAAACATAGCTTTTTCAAAGAGAAAATATATAGTGGAAGGCTTTTCCCAAAAGGAGACTTATCTGTCCAGCTTGGGAAGGATTGCTATGTGACTGACAGCTTCATGAAATCCACATAGGTGAAGCATTTCAGCAGCAAGAAAGCTCTGAAGCTTTTGGCACCCAGGGTGCATTTCATATGGCTCTGCTCTAGCCAATGGCAATTTGCGCATATGGAAGTTGCTGTAAAGCTTTGAAAGCTGTCTGGTGGTCAGCAACAGTGATGTAAATGTTGAACATCTATGATTCTACCAATCTAAACATAAGCACAGAAGACACAGATAGTAACTGTCTAATTTTTATTAAAACATAATTCCTGAGCAGTTTATTTCCAAATTAAATTTTAATGTTGCCTTAAAGGAGGTTGATGTGGCAATTTTATATCTTAAAGCTAGCAAGACAGCTGACCTATATGGGTCTGAAGGAGTTTTCTGTAAAAGATTTCAAACAATAAATCTCTCTAATCATCAAGTTGTATAACTACATTACACATAACACTATCAATGACAAGTATATAAATCAATGAAAGACTATTTTTGTGCGTAAACCTAACTTGGACCTACTGTTAAAAAAAAGAATTATCATCCTATTTCATTAATCAGTCAATACAAAATGTTTTATACTGTCGGCCATAATGCTCTGTTTGATCACTACCCATGCTATGCACAAGTTTCAGTTTGGTTTCAAAGACTTAAGAAAGGATAATATTATGAAATAATTGATCTTATCCTGTAACTCACAGACAGTGGAAAAACAGGGCATTTTTGCATTACATGTAAGTAAAACATCTGATCATGTTCATTAATTCCATCTTATTTAAAGTACTAAATAAGTACTTGTTTCTGAAGGAATTTGTACAAGCAATTTACAGTCATGCACAATTCAGCCACTAACTGCATCACAATTAATGGCAAAACTTCACCACCTATAAAGATCTCCATAGGAATCATATAGGGGTACCCTTCTTCAATGTATTTTTTTTCTTATAGCTACAACCTTTTCTAATTAAAATTCTCCACAAACCCAACTTAATTGGAATAAAATTCTTTAATACCAATACTAATACTGCTTAATTTACAGATGTTTTACTATACTTTCAGAATATTTTAAGATCTTCTACACATCTTTTCTATATGGTTGAAAATATAATAAATAAATAAAGTTCTGAATTATAAACTGAAGCTTAACAAGCTGACTCTTTTTTCACACAGAATGCTCATAATGTGCTTAGAATTAACCTCTTATCAAGCAGACAAACATGGGTTCATATTTTAATTGGCAAGTACTTGTCTAGCTGACCATGTGCGCCATTTAAAGCCTAGCGAAGTTCCCTTTTGGTGCTTGAAGTAATCTATTCTGTTTGGTTTTAGATTGCCCTTACCCATCCCACAGTTGATAATTATATATTATCTTTAGTGAGGATAAATGAGATCATACCACAGAGAAACTGATGGGACCGAGGCAGGGGATACAGCATTTAGGAGCTGACTCTGTCCATTAGTAGAATATGTGGTGCTCCTGGGGTACATTTCTTATTAGTCACATACAGAGCCAAGTTGCACTTGAATATAGATAGGGATGAGCTTTGCTTTACATGGATAGGGAGTCTATTATAGAACAGTGGTATCCTCTGTAAGTTATGGCTTTCCCTCCAAACTTTTCAGTTCATGTTGCAGATGAGGTTTAGATTCCTGGACTGAGTATTTCTGATGTTATTTGACTTGCAGATGTGCAGTAGGTTCAGCTGTATTTGGTTGGAGGATGCCTTGTATACTAGACACAGGTCACTTCTTAACAGTTTGTAGAATACCAGCTGTAGATCAATGTGTGTGTATGTACCTTTAAGAAGCCATCCAAAGGATTGCACAAGTATATAAATACTGAGCACATACAAGCCTGATTGCCATTTTGTTGTAAGCTGTTGAGATGTAAACATGCATGCATGTAAGGTCTGTCTGTTAACTAGTTGATTTGTATTTTATGATGCTGCTATCCATCCTGATGTGTTTCTATGTATTAAAGCATCTAAACAAAAAAAAAAACACCAGTTTGTCATCTTTGTTAGAGAGGGAAGAGCGACATGGTGTCAGAAGTGGCATGTCTAAAGGGCATGAAGTTAGAGGCAGCATGGCTAAAACAACTTAACTCATTCACTCCAATGCAGCTCAGGAAGTTTGCATTGTAACTTCCAATGGGCGAAGCCTAAACCTTTTGACAGAATCAAATTATGTCCTCACATTTTAAACAAATGTTAATATCTCTGGAACCATAGGGGTTATGAAAGGAGTATAACTGGCAAACTCTTCCGCACAAACTATTTTGATAGTGGTAGTATTCTTTAGGTTCTAGGTCTTAAACTAAATTTTATAAGGCACAGTAAACATAGTTACTATTACATTTGTAATATTTTGTAAACAACTTCTAATAGCTCAGCAACCACTTAAGTTATACACATCCTGTCAGCAGCATTTTATTCATCTAGCTGAGAGCTTTCATATGAGGCTAAGGATTTCTGTTTGTATTACTTGGTTGTTGAGATATTTAAAAAAATGTGAAAATTATATCTATATAAATATGGAAAATGTTTGAAATAAAGTCCAAATTACATAAAACAAATAAAATAAGGGGAAACTACCTCATTTTTGCAATGCATGTATTTTCGTATTAAGCAAAGATATCCAAGTTATCAGAAGTGTATAAAGTGTTTGCATGTTTGTGCAGTGTTACAGTAAAGCTATTTCACAAAAGTACAACCATTACAGTGCATATTTCACAGAATACAGCCATTAAAGAGCATATTTTGCAAAGTACAGTATTTGAAGAGTTTATTGTGCATTTAAATGTCATTACAAACTCACAGAACAGTTTGTTTGTACATAATTACAAAGACCATATTTTCAGTATGTTTGTGTGTATGGCAGATGGATTTCAGAAACCCAGTGCACTTGTGTTTGACAGTAATATTGCTGAGAACTGGAATGTGTTTGAGCAAGAGTATGACATTTTCATGCAGGCTGCATTTTCTGATAAAGATGACCATACAAAGGTGTTCATTCTATTTAGTTTATCTGGGTCAGAAGCCACAGAAAGGGAACGTTCATTTGTGTATGCACCTGCTGTCTATACTGGAGAGGGGGAAAACCATCATATTGTTGGACAGACTGAGTCAAGGGAGGACCCTGAGTGATTAAAACATAAATTTAGAGAAATCTGTAACCCCCACACAAATGTAACAATGGAAAGGCACTTATTTTACACAAGGGATCAAAAGCCTGGTGAAACTTTTGCAGCATATATAACTGACCTGAGAAATAAAGCTAAAACATGCAGATATGGTGATTTAAGGGGTGAGTTGATAAAGGACAGACTTGTGTGTGGTATAAAAGATGATACCGTGAGAAAGATTTTGCTTCGTGACAGTGATTTAACTTTGAATAAGGCCATTGAGACTTGTCAGATATATGAGCTCACAGAAAAACACACAAATATGCTTACAAATGAGAACAGCTCTAGAAGGCACAGTAATAAAGTGGGGCCTATATCAAAACTTCGAATATTATAACATCGAACCCAAAACCATGAAAGCTGAAAACCTCGAAGACTGAGAACAGCGATTTTTTTCCCTGGGAAAAAAAAATCGCTGTTCCAGTGCAAAACGCGAAACACACGAACACTACAAACTATTTCTAATGTGGGGGACTTTGCCCCCCACACCCCCCAACGTGGAGGGCTGTGCCCCCCACACCCCCCTACTTAAATATACCAACTCCGAGATCGGACCACAGTGGAGGAAATAGTGAAGCCACGGAAATGGCCCACCAAATTCTTTCCCTGGGAAAGAATTCGATGTTCCGTGGCTTCGATATTTTCAGTCTTCGAACTTTCAAGTTTGAGGTTTTGGTGTTGGAACTTTTCAGTATTTGATCTTTTGATATATACCCGATAAAGTGCATGTTGACAGTATGCAACACGTGGTTAAACGAAACAGGCCGAAGCACATGGCAGCTACTGCAGCCCCTGCAGCACTCACTGGTAAACCTCAGAAATTTCCAGCAAATTCTAAAGTTCACACAGTCTGAGTGAAGCATAACAGTGAGTCAGCAAACTTAAAGCATGGGCCTTAACCTAGTTTCATTGCCAACTGTTGGAATTTGTGGTGGAACTCATGAATCTAAAAGGGAAAAATGTTTTGCTTTTGGTCAACAATGCCACAAATGCAATAAATGGAATCATTTCAAAAGGTTTTGTAAATCAAAAGGCCCACATTTTTTTATTAAAAGGGAACATTTTAAGAAATGAGTTGATCAACTAGAGAGCTGCAACCCTACTCTTTATGTGGATGGTGTGTCAGTGCTTCATAAAACAGTTAATGCAGTAGATTTAAGGGCAAAGAATGAAGTATTTTGTACTGTTTGGATGAATGGCAAACCCAAAGAGCTCAAAGCTGATACAAGTTCCAACTGCAATGTTATGTCAGCAGAAACATTTGCTAGAGTGTGTCATGGTGAAAGGCTTGTTTTGGCAAGGTGTGCGAAGCTTGTTGCTTATGGAGGTGAAGAAATTCAGACTGAAGGCTCAGTAGTGCTTTCATGTTACTCTGCTGGAAGATGCTAAGACTTGTTATTTTATGTGGTCAAGAGGCATGTCCTGTCATTACTAGGGCTCAGAGACAATTTGAAAATGGTATTGCTTTCATTTAATAAGGAAGTCCATCAAGTTAGCTTGAAAGACCATTGTTCTAATTTTGCCCAGCACATTTTTTCCACCTATGCTGATATTTGCGAAGACAAACTAGGCAAACTTCCAGTTATGTACTCCATGAGGTTAGACCCAGAGGTCAGTCCAATTATCAGGCCAGCACACAAAGTTCTAATAGAGATGCAGGACCGAGTCAAAGCCGAGTTAGATAAAATGGTGCGACAAGGTGTGATTTGTCCAGCTGAAACTCCACTGAATGGGTATCTTCCATGGTGGTATCTCATAAGAAAACCTCTGATGACAGAATATGCATTGATCCATGAGATTTGAACAAAGCGCTAAAAAGACCTCATCATCCAATGTGCAAAGTCAAAGAAATTGCGGCCTTAATACCATGTGCCGCTATTTTTTCTGTCTTATATGCAAAGAGTTAATTTTGGCAGATTCAGCTTTACAAAAAATCCACATTGCTCGCTACTTTCAGTACTCCATTTGGCAAGTACAGATTTTTGAGAATGCCATTTGGGATAAATTCTGCAAGTGAAGTCTTTTAATGTGCAATGCAGCAAATTCTTTCTGGGTATCCCTGTGCTATTACAGTAGACGACATATTAGTAGGAGGCCATGATGAAGCAGAGTATGACAGAAACCTCAGAAAAGTTCTAGAAAGGGCAGGTCAAGTGAATCTTAAGCTCAATCCACAGAAATGCAAATTCAGGCTACAAGAAGTTACTTATGTTGGTCATTTATTTATGAGTTCAGGCTTACAACCAGACCCTTCAAAGCAAACAGCCATGCTCAAGATGCCAGCTCCAGACAATCTTCAAACCCTTCAATGTTTTCTTGGCATGGTCAACTTACCTAGGCAAGTACATTCCAGACTTGAGCCAAGTATCAGCACCACTCAGAGAGCTGACACATAAAGATGTATCCTGGTCTTGGTCAGAGCAACACCAAAGAGCATTTGATGTCTTGAAGCAGAGAATTGATAGTCCATCAGCTCTCAGATACTATGTTGTTCACAAACCAGTTACACTTTCCTGTGATGCTTCGAAATGTGGTCTTGGTGTAGTCATTCTGCAAGAGGATCAACCTGTTACCTATGCATCGAGAACTCTTATCCAAACTGAAATGCAGAAAACCCAGACTGAAAAAGAGCTTTTGGCAATTGTGTTTGCATGTTTGAAGTTCTATGATTATGTTTATGGTAGACTTATCAAGATTGAAACAGCCCACCAACCTTTAGTCACTATTTTGAGAAATCCTATGCATTCAGCTCCATCCAGACTGTAATGTATGATATTGAGACTGCAAAAGTATAATTTCATTCTTGTCTACAAGAAAGGCAAACTTCTTTAGCTTGCTGATACCTTATCCAGACTCCCAGAAACACCACAGAACAGCATGAGGATGAGAACCTTGATTTTGAAGTCATGGAAGTGAGAAATTTTTCTTCCACATGTGTTGCTAAACTGAGAGATCACACAGCCACAGATCCAGTTTTACAAAGGCTCAACCACTTTATCAATCAAGGATGGTCATCAAAGCAATCGAGTTTACCTCAAGAAGTGCAACCTTATTTTCCGTACAGAGATGAAATTTTGTCTGACAAAGACATCATAATGAAAGGCCGAAAAATAATTGTTCCAAAGTCCTTGCAACAAGAGTACATTACTATCTTGCATCATGGTCACACAGGAGTCGATTCTACCAAAAGAAGGGTGAGAGAGCTAGTATTTTGGCCTTCTATGTCACAAGACATTGAGACAGCACTTTCATCTTGTTCAGTGTGTAATAGCATTAAGCCACATCAACAGAAGGAACCACTTCAGCTAAACCAGATTCCAGAACTACCTTTGTTGACAGTAGCCACAGACATCTTCAAGTGGAATGGTCAGCATTATTTAAGCAATAACCCACGCCTGGGTGTGGGTAATGTTGGATTTACCCACGGTTGGTGTAGTTTGGTCACGAGGGCGAAGCCCGATGGAGTTTGTTGACTCTGAATAGATCTACTCATTTTTTGACATTCACTGTGAAATGGTCTCATACGAATGTTGACTTCCTGGATGTGATCATTTTTAGGGATGATAGGAACTTGCTTGGGACTAGACTACATAGAAAAGAATGTCGAGTAAATCATCTGCTCAGCAGAGAAAGTATGCATCCACAGTATACTTTTAGGAATGTGGTTCAAAATCAGTTATATAGAGCCTCTAGACTCAATGTGAGTGAACAAGACTTTCAACAACAGCTTGATACTACTAACACTGAGTTGTTGCATAGAGGGTATGATGTAGATATGATAAGGAAGAATGCAGAGAAGGTGGTAAATATGAGAGGTACAAGAGCTAAACCTTATTTCTCTGAACGGATGCAAGACAACAGTAGTTATGAGTTGAGAAAGAGATATAATAACAACTTAAGAGTGGCATTTTGCTATTCAAGGAATATTAGCCAGTATACTAGTATTATTAAGAAGAACTGGGACATTCTAATGACTACTGAGCAAGTTAGTAAATTTTTGGATTCAATACCTCAGTTTATTTTTAGAAATAAAAAGTCTTTGAAGAGACGCCTTTGCGGTCCAAGGGATACTAACATATCAGCCATACAAGGAATAACTACTCACTGTAGGAAGTATTCTTTTTGCCCTTATGTTAATGATAGTTCCATCTTCTTACACCCAGATACAGGAGAACAATTTAATTTTAAGATTAGGACTATTTGTACCAGTATGCATGTGATATATTTAGCCGTATGCAGGGCATACAGTAAATTCTATATCGGGAAGACTGACAGAATGTTAAAAGATAGGATTAGGGAACATGTATATCATATAGGCAAGAAAAGCATGTTTAATGTGTGAGCAAAATATGTTGCCAATACTGATAATACACATAGTTTTGTTTTTTCAGTTGTAGGAATAAATTATGGTAGTAAGAGAGGTGGGGATATGAGATTAAGAACTGAAGAAATGGAAGCCCAGTGGATCATTAGGTTGACAACAAATGCAGGGCATGGTTTGAATGATTGTTTTGAAGAACAGACCACTACGAAGGAAATGAGTGGTTGGTTATCTATCAAATGCTACCTTATATATATATATATATATATATTTATATATACATATATATATTTATTAATATAAATATATATATATATATATATATATATATATATATATATATATACATATATATATTTATTATTAGTAGTAGTAGCATTTTTATTTTTACTTTATATTTCTGTGATCAAATATATGTGAATTTGTCCTTAGAATTATGCATATATATATTTCTATAGATCCAACTTCATATATATATATATATATATATATATATATATATATATATATATATATATATTGTTTTTTTAAATGTTTTTGGAATGGGTTTTAGGGAGTGTACCTTTACGCTGTGAATTTTTTGTGTCGTGATATTAGGTCAGTAGTTAAATATGGCGTCTTAGGTACTTTGTTTTTATGTCACACCTGAAGAAGCATTTGGTGAAAGCGCTTGTGTGTTTTATTAAAAGACTGTTCGTGAACCTGGAGCCTTGCCTGCGTTGGTTTTTTTGTCAATCTTATATTCATGTTTATCTGGGAAAAGATACCTATAATAAAAGAAAACAATTTATCCACTAGAAGTGAAAGTGGCTTTAAGATTCCTAATTTTAATTTTCTATTTGATCTAAAGAATGGTAAAATTCTTAATTATTTCCGGGCATTCTGATAACTATCATGACAACACTCCTCCAAGGATTACAGTAGTTAGATCAAACATTCTCCATCTTGGCATCAATGTTAAAAGCTTTATCTCTTCTTAATAAATCTTAGTATACATTTTCAAAACCTCTTTCTTATATTAAATTTCTAATTTTAGATACACAGAAATGTGTCTCTAAAACTGAACCTTTTTTAAAGAATTTATGTTGCATCAACTTCCGGAAGTAATCCCAATATAAAAATAATCCTATTGATTACCACATTAACGGCAACCCCCTAAACACACAACCTGTGGTGGAGACCTGGGTACTCAGATTGATAACAATCTCACAATCGACCATCATGTAGCAGCAGTGGTCAGAAAAGCCTTTTACTTGGTTCATCTCATAAGTAAAGGGATTGCATCTAAAAAAAGGAGGTTATTATCTCTCTATACTCCTCTCTCATTAGACCAATAATTGATTATAACGCCCCATTTGGTATGTATCTCTCCAAACATCTGCACCAACTGGTAAGGCCACAGAAATACCTCACATAGAGAACCCATGGCCTCCAACACCTGTCCTGTGTGGATAGGCTGAAATCACTATCACTCTATTCGGTATCATACATGCTGTTCATAGGTGAACTGTGTCTTGCCTACAAGGCAATCTTGGACCCTGCCCTACTAGAGATGCTCCATATCCATAAGTCTAACTCCTCACGCATTACCTGATCAAAAGGCCTGAATCTAATATGAGACATCAACAAAACCTGCTGGAGAGACAGGGTTGTAGAGGCTGCCCCATCTCTGGAATACACTTTACATACACGTCAAACTGAGTACCTCGCTGACCTTCTTCAAGCACAACCTTGATGAGTGGATGGGAAACCGCAAACTTTGACTCAGGGGTTCCACATGTGTCCTTCATTGACAGGGGTGACAGGTGCTGCCTGAGGTTTCTTTTTGGGGATAAACTCTTGGCTAGGCTTGTAAGGGACCCAAGACCATTAGCCTAGTACTCCCTCAGTACACAAATATTCCTATGCTGAACAATAAACTTGTTATTTACTTGCTAACTGATAAAAAGTTGTCTTCATCATCATAGTTTCATAGGACGATACTATGCTGTTGGCCTGGATGCCCTTATAAGCCTAGCCAGGAATTTCACCCATGTTCCCAGAAAGTCAGCACCTGTTTTCCCTGTCCAGCAGGGACACAGGTGGGATCCCAGGGGTATATTTTCTGTTTCCCATCCAGTCGTCGAGCTTCCTCTTAAAGAGAGCTAGTGAGGTACTCTGTTTGACATGAAGAGGAAATCTATTCCACAGATGGGGAGTAGTTGGGACAGAAATCTATCCTACCAACAAGTCCTATTAATGTCACAGACCAGGTTGAGACCTTGCGTGCGGGTTACGCGAGTGGAGTTTGACTTACTGATATGCAGCAACTCCATCAAGACTGAGTCTGAGACGACCTTGTATGCCAGACACAGGTCATCTCTGAGCAGTCTGTACATGACTGAGTAGAAGGACAGGTATTTTAGCCTATCTGTATAGAATAGGTGTTTGAGACCCTGGATTTTCCTGGTCAGGAACCTCTGTAGTCTCTCCAGCTGCTGCATGTGCTTGGCAAGGTACATGCCGAAGGGGGCATTATACTCAATAATGGGTATGATAAGGGAGGAGTACAGAGATGTTATGACCTCCTTGTACCTGGATGAAATACCCTTACTTATGAGGTGAGCCATTTAGAAAGCCTTCCGTACAACTGAAGAAAAATGGTGGTCAAAAGTCAGGTTGCTATCAACCTGGGTGTCCAAGTCCCTCACGACTGACTGTATGCTTAGTACGTTGTTATTAATGTGATAATTAGTGGGGACACCATTTTCCCCAAAGGGGTTAATGATGCATTTCTTGGCATTCAGTTTGTGGCCATGCTTCTGGCATGAGTCATTAGTTTGGTTAAGGCCCTTTTGGAGGATGTTCACATCACTAGGGGAATTTATGACAGTGCCCAGCTTGCAGTCATCTGCAAACTTGGTCAGCCACAGACCTCTGCTTTTGGCTTGCACCTCAGAAAAGTATATCCCAAACAGTAGAGGCCCTAAGATTGATCCTTGGGGTACGCCGCTTGTTACGGGTCTACTACTATAGGTGGCTTCCCCTATTTTGACTGAGTGGGTTCTGTCAGTGAGCCAGTTAGCTACCCATCTGGTAACATATGGGCTGATACCTAGCTGGAAGAGTTTATCTATTATGTCCGAGTGGGGAACAGTGTTGAAGGCTTTGACTAGGTCAAGGTAGGCGGTGTGCACTGTCTTGCCCTCATCCATGGCTTTGGTGACTGTTTCGAAGAAGGCGACTAGTTTAACAGGCATGATTTCCATCTGACAAAACCAAACTGTGTGGGATCAAACATTTGGAGGTTGCCAATGTCCTTGTTTATAAGGTCCATGATAATGCGTTCCATGGCCTTGCAGAACAGGGTTGTTAGGCTGATGGGTCTATAACTGCCTGGGCCAGTGGACACTCCACCTTTGTGCAGAGGGATGACAGTGGCTGGTCCTCCATTCTGCTGGGATGAAGCACAGGCTTTGGTTGAATAGGGTGCTTAGTGGTGCTGACAGCTCATGCCTGCGTTCATGTAGGACACAGCCAGGGATGTTGTTGGGTCCCATGGAGGCAGTATTTTTTGCCTTTGAGAGGGCATTAATAACTTGCTTCCTGATGATAAGGGGAGGGGGATAGGTGTTAGGGATGGCCTGGTTTACTGATGGGGGGACAGGGGGGTGAAGTTTTCACTGAACTTGTCTGCCATCAGTTTGGCTATATCTATGGCATTTGTGGTTGTGGTATTCTTAACCACCAATTCAGAGCAGATTTGGGAGTTACCTTTGAGATTTTGGACGTATGCAAAGAAGGCCTTGCAATTGTCCTTAGTGGATATGGCCAATTTGGACTGGAAATTAGCCTCAGATACCTTCATATCTCATTCATCCTGGGAACCTTAAAACCTGTGCCACTTTACATGTGAATTAGGTTATGATTGCAGTTGCCAAATTATTTCCTTTAGCTGAGGTGAATGATAACAAATTATCACTAATATCAGCATACAGTGTATATATTCAAAAGTAAGAATTCAGTTTTTAGCACATATTGCTTTTCCTTGGTACTCTCTTTCAGTTACTGGTTGGTGCTATCAAAGGAAATTAATACTGAACTTAAATGGGGGAAATATGGACCAGAGTATGCAAAGATTTGTCATTAACCAAATTTACCTATAAACAATTTACTCTGTTACGTAATACCTAGTAGACACCCCATAAACTTGCTGCTGTTGGCAAAATTGATTTGTCTCACTGTTCCACCTGTGAGGGCAATATTAAGACAGATTATCTGCATATTTTTTGGCTATGTAAAATGATTTGACCCATATGGTATAATCTATCCACAATTCCTAAAAAATGTAAAGTGATAAATTACAAATGTGAATGGTACAATATCTCATTAGTGCACCTATATGAAATATTACTTAAGGTAAGTACTAGGCTAGCTACTAGCTAGTTCCTAGTGGAAGGTAGATAGCAAAATATGACAGGTGGGAGAACACAGCCTGGGCTGTGTAGCAATCAATGGAACTGTAGCAACCATGTGGTCAACTTGGATGCCTGAAATTATCAGATGATTCATGCCTTAGGAGGTCTGGAGTTGATCCAGAATCCAGGGTGGATGCAGAAGATGAGGACAAAGGAAGGGAAACCAGATCTGATGTTGCCAGTAAGGGGCAATGAGGATAAGTGTGCTCTTCAACTGAGATGTTTTCTAGAGAAATTTTGGAATGAGGGGTAATGGAAGGTAAGCATAAAGGACATCAGAGGGCCAAGCATGAAGTAGAGCATCCCTCAGGGACTCTCCCAGTGGGGGGATCAGGGCAAAGAACCTGAAGCATTTGTTGTTGAGGGGAGATGTAAAAAGGTCGCAGCATGGCTAGCCCCACTGATGTAAAATCATCTCTGCCATGTTGATATTGAGAGACCACTTGTGAGGCATCAGAACAGACCTACTTAACTTGTCTACAATCATGTTGGACCTCCCCAGGATGTGAGGTGTTATCAGAGAGTGGCTGGAGGAGACTGTTAATTGTCATACTCTCATAGCTTCTTGACAAAGAGGATAAGATATAGTTTCCTCATGTCTGTTGATGTACTAGACCACCGACATATTATCCATCAGAATCGTGATAGTCTGAGTTGGGAGAGTGTCTTGAAAGGCCTGCAAAGCTAGGAGGACAGCTCTGATTTCCAAGACACTGATATGCATATTGGCCTCTTTGGCAGACCATGTGCCTTGGACTGTCCTTCCCAAGAATCCCCCCACCTGATGTGAGAGGCGTCAGTGGTCACTGTGGCATTGGGTTGAGTGAGAACAAAGAGACAGCCTTCTTGTATTTGTTTGCAGTGTATCCACTAGGTAATTCTTGCAAGCTTGAGTTATCTTTGTAGAAAAGTGTGTATACCGTACCTAGTCAGCCACTGTAGCTAGATCGCACATGCATATGTTACTGAGAACATGTAAGATCAGTGCCATTTTGTATAGTCATTTGATGTGAGTGCTAGCTTGAATGGAGATGCATATGTGAATGTGTTAGAAGTAATGAATCAGTCAGTAAGCTTATGAAGTTTGAAGTATATGTTCCAGTTACAGCTCCTGATGTGTTTATGTATAAAAAATGACTTGAATGCATCCTGTACCTCAGTGTCTCATTTGAATACATAAGACATGTGACATGGTGTCAGAATGGGATCCAAAGTTGAAGCAGCTCACAAACCATGAGGCACACAGTTAGAAGAGGAATAATATACAGCAGCGAATTCGCGAACAGGTCAGCAATTATTCAAAGGTACTTAAATTAATTTTAAATGATTTTCAGTCGCCAAACATGTGGCATAGCATTCAAAGTGTTCAAAATAATTACCAAGTTATTCAAAATGTCTGAAATAGCGACATAATGATTAAAGTGTTTGAAATCATCTCCAACGTGTTTAAAATGTTCGAAAAGGCCATAATGTCCAAATTTTTTTGCAATGTATGACTTTTTTGCAATAACTACGATTTTTCAAAGTGTCCGAAGTATTCAAGGTGTTTGCAGTGTTAAAATACAGCATTTTTGGAAAGATTGTTGTGCATTTGGGCATAATTACAAATAATGTGTCTATAGTTATATTTAAAAACCTTTGTTTTTATGGCAGAGAGATTTCACAGACCTAAACCGCTGGTGTTTGAAAATAATACTGCTGAGAATTAGTACGTGTTTGAACAAGAATATATTTTCATACAGCTGCATTTTCTGGTAAAGACGCATGTACAACAGCATTTATACTTCTCAATTTAGCTGGCTCAGAGGTCATTTGTGTATGCACCTGCTTTGTATGCAAGGGAGGGGGAGAACTGCCATATTGTGACACAGGCTGAAATGCGGAAAGACCCTGAGTGCTTAAAAAGTAAATTTACAGAAATGTGTGACACTCAAATGAATATTACATAGGGAAAGGCATAAATTTTACACAAAAAAATCAGAAGCCTGGTGAAACTGTTCCAGCATACATTACCGACTTAAGAAATAAAGCTAAAACATGCACATTTGGCGGTCTACGAGATGAGTTGATAAAAGACTTTCTTGCATGTGGTGTTGATACAGTGAGAAAGATTTTGCTTCGAGATAGTCAATTAATATTGAGTAAAGCCATTCAGATTTGTCAAATACATGAGATTACAGAAAAGCATGCAAATATGCTCACAAATGAAAAAAACATGTTTGCAGTATCTGCTACTGTGAATGTTAATAGTGTGCAACAGAAACTTAAGATGAAAAAGAAATATAAACCGAAGAGTGTAGCACCTAACCTTGTTAACTGTTGCAATTGTGGAGGCATTCATGAACCTAAACAAGAAAAGCATTTAGCTTTTGCCCAGCAGTGCCACAAATGTAAAAAGTGGAATCATTTTAAAAGGCACTGCAAGTCTAATGTGCTGCAGACTTATGTTAAAAGAGAGTATCTGAAGAAGCAAGTAGATCAAATAGAGACTATAGCAAACTCCGAGAGCTGTGAGCAAACTTTCTATGTTGATGGTGTCTCTGTGATTAATGACACAGTTAATACAGTAGACTATCAGTTATCAGCAAAGAACAAAATATTTTGTATTGTACAAATTAATGGGAAACCTGCAGAGCTTAAATTAGACACTGGATCTAAGTGCAATGTGATATCAGCACAAACATTTGCTAAAGTAAGATCTAGTGAGAAACTTGATTCAGCAAAGTGTGCAAAACTAGCTGCTTATGGTGGTGAAGAGATTCAAACTGATGGCACAGAAGTTCTTTCATGCCATTGTGCTTGCAGTTTTACGTAGTCAAAAGACAAGTGCAGTCAGTGTTAGGCCTCAAGGACAAACTAAGACTGGGACTGATTTCATTCAATAAAGAGATCCACCATATAAGTCTGAATAACAACAACAGTTTTACACAGAATATTTTTACTGAATATGCCGATATTTTCAAATATGAGCTTGGTAAACTTCCAGTCACATATTCCATGAAGTTAAACATGAAGTAAGTCCAGCTGTTGGACCAGCATGGAAGACTGCAGTAGCTATGCAGAGCAAAGTAAAAGTAGAACTAGATAAAATGGTGAATTTAGGTGTCCTTACTCCAGTAGAGGAACCAACTGAACAGGTAGCTCATAAGAAAAGCTCAGCTGATATTCAAATATGTATTGATCCAAGAGACTTAAAACAAAGCACTTAAGTGTCTTCATCATTTGATGCGTACAGTAGAAAAAGTAGCCACTCTCATGCCAAATTCCACTGTTTCCTCAGTCTTAGATGCAAAAAGCTCTTTTTGGCAAATTTCGCTGGATTGCAGGTTTTCATTGTTAACTACATTCAGTATACCATTTGGTAGATAAAG
Source organism: Protopterus annectens (assembly GCF_019279795.1). Classification (NCBI taxonomy): domain Eukaryota; kingdom Metazoa; phylum Chordata; order Ceratodontiformes; family Protopteridae; genus Protopterus; species Protopterus annectens. The sequence continues at coordinate 611,018,914 of NC_056744.1, forward strand.
ATTTTTGAGAATACTATTTTGAATCAATTCTGCCAGTGAAGTCTTTCAACGTTCCATGGAACAAATTTTTTTCTGGTTATCCATCAGCTACTATAGTAGACAACATTATGGTTGGAGGCAATGGTGAAGATGAAAATGATAAAAGCCTCAGGAAAGTTCTAGACCGTGCATGTGAAACAAATCTTAAACTGAATCCTCAGAAATGTAAATTCAAACTGAATGAAATTACTTATGTGGGGCATTTGTTTACCATTTCTGGCTTACAACCAAATCCGTCTAAGCAAGCAGCAGTTCTTGAGATGCAAGTTTCAGAGAATGTCACATCTTTACAACGCTTTAGGTATGGTCAACTATTTAGGAAAGTTCATCCCAGACTCGAGTGAGCTTTCTACCCCATTATATGAGTTGACATGTAAAAAATGTAATCTGGTCCTGAATGGAACAACACCAAAGAGCATTTGATATTCTGAAGAAGAAACTTGCCAGAGAACCGCATTGAGATATTATGATGTTCACAAACCTGTAAGTCTTTCTTGTGGTGCTACAAAGTATGGCCTTGGTGCATCATGTCTTCAAGAAGGCATACCAGTAGCCTATGCATCAACAACTTTGAGATGCATTATGAACAAATAGAGAAAGAACTTTTGGCAGTAGTGTTCGCAAGTTTGAAGTTCAGTGATTATATTTATGGCAGACCTACCCAAATAGAGACTAATCACCAACCACTAGATACAGTTTTGAAAAGGCCAATGCATACAGCTCCAGCAGTTGCAATGCATGATGTTAAAACTGCAAAGGTACAATTTCAATATTATTTACAAAAAGGGCAAATACTTTACCTTGCTGATGCTTTGTCAGGAGCACCCAGACAAACGACAGAGCAGCAAGAAAATGAAACAGCAGACTTTGTAGTCAAGGAAGTCAGAAATTTTTTGTCATCATGGCTTGATGAACTAAAAAAAAATCACACAGCTTTAAACCCAATTCTCTAGAAGCTGAAAATCATTATCAGTCAAGGATGGCCAACACGACAAACTAGTTTCCCATTGACATTCAGCAGTATTTTCCTTACAGAGATGTGCTCATCATGATGGAAGATGGAATCATGATGAAAGGTCTAAAAGTGGTAATTCCTAGAGCATTACAACAAACATATATCAAAATTTTGGATCATAGTCACCCAGGTACTGATTCAACTAAATGAAGGGCAAGAGGCATTGTATATTGGCCTTCTATGTCCAAAGATATAGAAAAGGAAACTCTAGCATGTTCACTTTGCAACAGCACCAAACTGCATCAACAAAAGGAACCACTTCAACTACACCAGACTCCTGAATTACCATAGTTGACGATTGCCACGGATATTTTCAAACGGAATGGTCAGCATTATTTCGTCTTAGTAGACTCTTATTCTGATTGGTTTGAAATTGACCTGCTTCCTAACTTGACATCCAGCACTGTCATTACAAATTGATTTTTCTGTCCATGGCATTCTGTACAAAGACATGTCTGACAATGGGGCACAGTTTACAAGTCAGTAGTTTAAGACATTTGCTGAGTCTTGGGACTTTGTTCATATTACCAGTAGTTATGAGTATCCACAATCCAATGGGTTAGCTGAACATGCAGTTCAGCGTGCAAAACATTTGTTGGAGAAATCCAACAGAGATGGTCCTGATGTTTTCCTTAACTTACTCAATCTCAGAAACATTCCTCGAGAAAACTTGCTTGGTTCACCTGCTCAGAGCTTAATACATAAATTCTTTATAACACACAAAGTTTGTTCTTGCTTACACACTATTGATTAAACCTATGTACTGCCTTCATGCTAATGCTACCTCTATACCACTCTCAGAGGATTTAAACCTCTGTATTAATTTAACTCATGCTAATATTCATGCATAAAGAATTCATCCATGCTAATGTTACTTCTATATCATTCTCAGATGATTTAAACCTCTGTATTAATTTAACCTTGTACTACTGTTCTCAACCACTAAACATGTAAATATTCTTTACATCCTTCTCCAAGCTGCTGTTTAACTTTTGTTTAGTATTTGCTATTTTGTATGTAAAATTTGCTTAGTTTCTGTTTCCACTATGTATTGTACTTCATATTATGGAGCTTGTACTATGTATTATTAGAGCTTTTCTCCCTGGGCCTCCACTGAAAACAGGCTCTTTGAGCCCAGTGGACCTCCCTGGTCATCAAACTGGAAATAAATAAATTAATGTCCAGACAGACTGGAACAACTCTTCCAATCAGCAAACAATTGTTAGTACCAAATGCAAAGAACAGTAGAGTGGTCAAGGCTCAACTTTCGAGAAAACGTCAGTTACAAAAGTTGTACTATGATAAGACCAATAAATCCCTTACATCATTACTACAAGAAGTTGTGAGAATGCAAACATTTAAAGGATATGGCCGTGTGGGAATTCTGAAGAGCTTTTGTGAAGAACCGAGATCTTATATCATATAATCTGAAGGAATGGATTTCAGAAGGAATCAAAGATATGTATTACCTGTCTCTGAACCAGTGACTTAGCTGATTGCCTGTGCCATCAACTCTAATTCCCAGAATGACTCTACACCTGTTTGAATTCAAAAGGACAGTGTGATTTCTTCAAATAATTTTTATGTAATCCCTGATGTTCCTGTTTTGAAAGAATCTCCAGATGCTGTCTCTGTTGTTAAACTGACTCAGACTTTCTATGTTACTAGATCAGGTAGAATTTCCAGACCGAATCCAAAACACAAAGTGGCTTGGACTTGAACTCAGTTTTGTGTACTGAAATGTTGATATATTGTTTAGCTCTTAAAATGCTTTTGTTCTCCTATTTAGCATGTCAAACAAAATTAAAGATGGGAGGATATAAATCAGTGTGTATATTGTACCTAGTCAGCTACTCTACCTAGATAGCATGTGCATATAAGTTACTGCGCATGTGCGAGATCAGTGACATTTTGTAAAGTCATGTGGTGTGAGTGCTAGCTTGAATGGAGATGCATATGTGAGTGTGTTAGAAGTAATGAGTCAGTCAGTAAGCTTATGAAGTTCAAAGTATATGTTCCAGTTACAGCTCCTGTGTTTATGTACAATAAATGACTTGACTGCATCCCATGCCTCAGTCTCTTATTTGAATACACAAGACATGTGACAATCTTGACCGGCCTGGATAATGGGTGTTGGAGAATAGATCTTTGAGTTGCAAGTTCATAGGTTCATAGATTCATAGGTAGATACTAGGCTATTGGCCCAAGGGCCTACATAAGCCTAGCCAACAAGGGTCCCTGGCTTACGCCACCCAAGAAAGTTATTTTCCTGTGGCACTGTCGAGCAGAGACACAGAAGTGATCCCCGGTGTGTATTTCCTATTTCCCATCCACTCATCAAGATTTTTCTTGAATAGTGCTAATGAAGAACTTTGCTTGACATAGATGGGTAGCCTGTTCCAGAGTATGGGAAGTCCCTGGGGCAAGAATCTATCCCTCCAGCATGTCCTGTTTATTGTGGTAACAAGGTTTAGGTCCCTAGAGCATGTAGCTCAGAGGGATTGGGATTTCTTTAGGTGTAGCATGTCCAACAGCTTTGGGTTTGACATAGTTTTGTATGTTAGGCAGAGATCACCTTGGAGTAGGCGATATGCTATGGAGTAAAGCTGGAGTTTTTTGAGACGGTCAGTGTAGGGCATTTGTTTGAGGCCAGTAATCCTCTTTGTGAGGTACTTCTGTAGCCTTTACAGCTGCTGCAGATGTCTTGTGAGGTACATTCCAAAAGGGGCGTTGTACTCTATAATGGGTCTAATGAGTGTCGAGTAGACAGGAACAATGACCTCTTTCTTCCTGGATAAGAACCCTTCTATGATGAGGTGTACCATGTAGAAGGACTTCCTGACTCCTGTGGCAATGTGACTATCAAAGGAGAGACTACTGTCCACCGGGTCCCAAGGTCTCTTATCACACATTCTGAAACTGATGAAGGGGGATGCGAAAATGGAATGATATAACCTTTGGATATCATCCTTCATACCTATGAATCTTTTATGATTTCTAGCCACGCTCTCTGGTGCAGGGGTATATGTCCCATGACTGCCTCCAGAGATGGAGAGTTGGGCCTCCATTCAGGAGCATTGATAGGATCTGTCTGAGAAAGAATGTCTAGAACCATGATTAAGTGGACCACCTCTTTCATTTGAATCCCCCTCTGCCTCTGGGGGAACGCTCTCCATGTGTATCTTTAAAGGGACCCTGGGATTTCTTGAACCACATCTTCCTACCACCTCATTGGTTTCTAGAAAAGGACTGCTGAGGAGTAGAAAAACATATGCCCAGAGCAGACATGCTTTTCCCTTCCTGTTCTCACCTAGAGAGTGTGTATTTTACTTTGGGGGCAAATAACGAGGTCCTGTCAAAGGGTGCACTAATGAAAGAAGATTTGAAGGGTTCCACAAAATCACACAAGTGCCTCCAGGCACATGACTCCTAATGGAAATGCCTGAACCCACCATCTATGAGGTACCTTCAGTAGCATGAGAGGTAAGCCTCATAGATGAATTAGAAATAGACTGAAGGGTGGCCAGTTGTGAGGAAATGGTACTCCCTTTTGCAGAAGATATAGTCCCAGAGAGAGACTTGGTAAGCTACTTGATCAAATCTCTCTGAAGTCTTGTGAAATGTGCCAAATAATTCAGCAACCTAAGAGTGAAAGCTGCTGAAGCATAGGCATGCTTTCTAAATCTGTCCAATTTTAGGGTGATGGATGTAAGAACTCTGTTCCGCCAGTTCCTTTCTCATGGCTGCCACAACGACCATGGCATCAACAGGTACTTCCTTACTCTAGTGTGGTAGATCTTTATCTGGCCCAAGGATCTTGTCTGGTCTCTTGAGTATAAGCTCAATTGTGTCTGATTCCTTTCATGCCTGTCAAGACACTAAATCTATGAGCTCATCAGTGGACAGAGTCACCCAGGAGGTAGACAGGCCAGACCCAAACACCTCCAGAAACACCAATTTCTCTTGGGAAGGGTTATCGGGGGACAAATCACACCTTTGTTTGAGGAGCTCTAAGATGTCTCCAAATGAGATATCATCAGGTGGTGATCTGGGGGGACCCTTCCCCCTCATTAAAATCAGTGTCTTCCGTGACCAACTTCTGTGGAAAGTCTAAGTGCCTCCTTTTGCACTTTCTCTTCTGATAGACTTCCTCAGTGGGATGCTTTGGGGAGGTATCAGAAGAGCTAAGGATACCTACTGGATGGCGGGAGACTGGCTGTCCCAGTGGAATGGATGAATGAGGATTTGGATGCAAAATCGAATGAGACAGGGAAGTCAGATGCAAAGTTATCAGAGTTGTCTGAACTCTAGGTATAGAGAATACTCTCTCCACTTCCTCAAAAACTGAGTGCCTGGGAGAAGCAGAAACCAAGAGATCTGACAAAGCAGGCTTGTGGATTGTTGGCTCCTGCTGTCCTACAGGCAAATCACCCGAGGAAGAAGTTGGAGCCAAGCTATCTAATACTGATGCTCTAAGGGGAAGAGATGGCTATGACAATTTCGGAGTTGAATCCAACACCCCAGAGCTGGCACCAATACTTTGCCTTCTAGAGTCATCCAGCTCCTAGGTACTCGGGGCCGGACAGATCAGAGAAACCATAGGAGTCGAAGAAGCCAATATCTTCAGATCCGAGGAAGACAACCCCAAGCCTTTCAGATCCGATGGCTGAAACAGAAGGCCGGATCACAGAAGAAGCTCTGATAGGTGGTATGTCTCTATGGAGGGTCTCTGGACCCAGTGGGGTCAGAGCTGAAAGGACTCTCATTTGAATCTGCATCCTGAGGAACTTCTTCATCGTCCTATCAGATCCACATCTGTTTCGGATACACTCCTGGAAGACAGAAGAGAGGAAGCAGTAGAAGCAGGCCTCAAATTATATTTGGGAGACTGTTACAGAAAAGGTGAAGGGAGCCTGGATGTGATCAGCTCCATGATCAAAGGTGAAGAATGGATACGGGGGGATCTTTCAGTTCATAACTTTTGATCCAACATAGTCAGATATGATTTTCTTGCAAGTTTAGTTGGAGGCTTCGAAGATGTTGCTGAAGTTGAAGCAGAAGGACAATCTGGGGATCTGTTATGAGAATCTTTGGCCACAGAGTCACCCTTTTTATCTTGTCTCTTGGAGGTTTGGGACCCAGCACCTAAAGAGGAATGTTTATTGAGAAGTAAGCCCCTAAGAATCAGTTTGTTCTTCCTGTGTATAACAGCAGGGGAATTAAACCCTTTGCATATCTCACACTCAACATCTAGGTGTTTAGGTCCTAGACAGCATGCACACTCTGTGTGGGTGTCCGAATTGGGGATTTTATGCCCACACACCAACACATTTCTTAAAGCCAAAAGGCTTATCTGACATACAGGAAGAAAGAGGTCATCATCTCTCTCCACTCTTCCCTCATTAGTCCAATCATCGAGTATAATTCCCCATTTGGCATGTACCTCACTAGACACATACAACAGCTGGAAAGGCCACAAAAGTACCTAACGAAGAGGATCCTAGACCTTAAACACATGTTGTACATGGACAGACTCAAAAAACTCCAGCTATTCTCTGTGTCATATCATCTACTAAGCGACGATCTCTGCTTGACTTACAAAGCCATGTCTGACCCAGCTCTGTAAGAAATGCTACATATAAAGAAATCCCAATCCCTCCACACCACATGCCCCAGAGACCTCAACCTCATTACCACAATCAACAGAACATGCTGGAGGGACAGGTTCATAACCCAGAGACTGCCCATGCTCTGGAATAGACTTCCCATACATGTCAAGCAGAGCACCACACTCACCCTCTTCAAGAGAAATCTTGATGAATGGATGGGAAATAGAAAGTTCACCCCGGGGATCACTCCAGTGGCTCTACTTGATAGAGGCACTGGGAACTAACTTCGGGCAGCACAATGCCAGGGCACTTCTATAGGCTAGGCTTGTAAAGGCCCCAGGGCCATTAGCCTAGTACACAACTATGAACCTATGAACATACTGAAACAGGTAAGGTAAGCCAAGTAGAAGCAGAAAATAGAAAAGATTTTTTTTTTAAGTAAAGGAAAGAAGAGAAGAAGAAAGAATTATCAATGATGGTAAAATAGAAGCACTATAAAAGTACTAGAAATACAGGGAAAGAACTTTCAGCAATGGTATTATCAGTAGAAAAAGAGTACAAGAAAAAAATACACACACACACACACACACACACACACACACACACACACACACACACACACACACACACACACACACACACACACACACACACACACACACACACACACACAGACACATAAACACCCACACACAGCGCTAAAGGGAGGAAAAAGTAGTAACTAAGAAAATAGAAAAGATATTTAAAGAAAGATTGACAAAGATAAACTTACTAACCAATGAGAACTATTTGAAAAACTCAAGAGCTAGCACTCTATGTCTGATCACAATGGTGGCAAACAACATCTGAAGTATGCTAGGTTTGTGTGGAATTATGGGTAAATGGAGGAGCTCAAGAGTTCAAGTATTTTACAGTCTGGAAGAAGTGGCCAAATCAGATCTGAGGATCGGATCTGAACCCAACTGTTGAGGAATGAATGAAAATGACAACATCAGATTTATATACTATCCCTAAAAAGAATATATGGGATCATACCATAGATAATTTGAAGGGGCAAGAAACTGTGTTTCCCCATAAGTAGTACAAGGGGCAGTCCTGGGAAAATATTTCTGTTTGCCAACTATAGATCTAAGTTGAGACTGAAAATGGCAGGGATGAACTTTGCTTTATGTGGATGACGAGTCTTGTTTCATGGCAGAGTTATCTTCTGTGAAATATACCTTCCCTTCCAAACTGTTCTACTGATGTTGCAGAAGAGGTTTAGATCCCTAGGCCAAGTATTTCTTATGTCATTTGACTTGATGATGTGCAGTACATCCATCAGTAATGGGTTGGTGGATGCCCTGTATGCCAGATACAGGTCACCCCTTAGCAGTCAATAGGATACTGAGTATAGCAGCAGTGCTTTGAGTTCATCCATGAAGACCTGTTGCTTAGGACCTGTATTGTTTTAGTAAGGTACCTCTGTGGGCATTCCAGTTGTTGTACATGTCTGGACAGATACATGCCAAAAGGGGCATTATATTGAATGACTGGCCTAACGAGGGTGGAGTAAAGGGGGCAATGACATCCCTAGATGTAGACACAATGCCTTTGTTTACAATTTGCAGAATATAGGACTTTCTTACAACAATAGATACATGCTAGTCAAAAGTTGGGTCACTTTCCACACAAGTTCCCAAATCCTGAAAAACTGGGTCAACTGTTAGGCGCATATTGTCAATGTGGTAGTTCCCTGGGTAGATGACTTCCCAAAGGATACAATAATGCATAGTTTCAAACCATTATTTTGTTAACAGTTATTTATTTCAGACAAACATTCCTGCAGGATGGCTAAGTCATTTGGGGATTCAATGACTGCTCCTAGCTTACAGTCACCTGCAATCTTAGTTAGTTAGAGCCCTTTGGTATTAACCTTTACTTCAGAAACGTAGATGCCAAACAGGAGTTTATTTAGCTCTTCTATTATGTCTGAGTGGGGAATTGTGTCAAAAACGTTGGCCAGGTTTAGGTATTCAGTGTGTACTATCTTGCCTCCAACCATTCCTTTGGCAACCTTTTCAAAAAATCCACCAGTCTGAGTAAGCATGACGTGGTTTGATTAATCCAAAATGAGATGGGTCTAGTGTGTGGAGGTTCCCTATGCTCTGATTGATTAATTCCATGATAAGTCTTTCCATGGCTTTGCATATAATGCTGGTTAGACTTATGGGTCTGTAATTGCCTGGGTCTGTGGAAGGTTCTCTGTTATGCAGGGGAATGACTGTAGCTGTTCACCATTCTCTTGGTATAAAACCTGTACAGCCATACCTCTCAATGTCCTAGTGCAAGAAATCTGGACAAAGCTTGATAAAATGGGGGAACAAAGGCCCAAAAATAGGGTCATACTTTAAATATTGTTCTTAGAAAGTCGCTAGAGTAATAGGGTTTGTTTTAACATACATTTTCTGAAGGATGTGAAGTCTGAAACTCAAATGTAAACCATTATTTAGTGACTGCAATCATCAGATCATCCCAGTGATTTGCTAGAAAACCACAAATTTTATGAGGAACAGACTAAAAATATGAGCCAAAAATCACATTTTGTGAAAATCTGGTCAGTTGAGAGGTATGAGTATAGGCTAAGACTGAACAGTATACACTATGAACACTGTTTGGGGTAATTATTGTTAAGCACTGGATCAAGAGGAAGGATATTTCATGCATTTATTAAATTGTGTGTTTCCTCACTTAAGGGCTCAGGAAAAAAAACATACTTGCATGTCATAATACAGCGTTCAGTAAGAATACATTGCCATGACGGAACATCTGAATGACCAGGATGCAGCAAATTTATTATATTTTCTCAACCACTTTTACCTTCTATGCCAAAGTCAGAAGATGGACATGATATTTAATCCTGTGCAATGGGATTCTGCTTGGAAACAATATGTCTTGCACTGTTTTAAATTAAATGAAAACCATGGTTGTTGCTTTCAGAAAAATATTGAAGCATGTAAAATGTATTGAATAAAAAACTGAACTATACGTAATATGTACTTATACTCATTGGAAGTCCAGCACAATTACTAAGAAGTAAAACTAGCTTCTAAAATGTGTAAATATCTCCAGTGCCCAAAGCTCAGTCTTCCTTAAAATGTCAATGTTAATCCACCTCAAAGGATATTACCTTATTTCCTTATTTGGACTCTAGCTCTACCTCCCCTTCCTTCAGAGTTATATGTCTGTCTAACATTTTGGGTGCATGGAAGGTGCACTGAAGCTTTGGAATCCAGCTGACTGTTCTATACTTGGCAGGATATAACACATATAGCTTAGGCTACTGCACCTGTGATCAATATGATGAACACATTAAAAGTTTACTGCAAAGCTAAGAATGTATTTTTCTCCAGCTTTGAATGACCTTGACTTTCAAATATGTGTACATCAAGGTGTGAAACTCTCCTCAGATCTGGGTGTAGGGTAGGCTTGCCAACCCCCAACATAAAAACTTACAGATGTAAAGTCCATTCACTTCAAAGTTATGACAGAATTTGTCCAGCTAATTTCAATCTTTCGTAATGTATGTTGTGGATGACTTGAAAAAACTTTCGGCTCTCTATTGTTTCTAACAACATTTCATTAAAGAATTGGAAGCAATTTTGTTTTTCAAATATATGGAACTGTAATATGATGAAAATCGAAAGAATTAAAAGTACGGTTATGCAACTAACCATAACAGTAGATGTTGAAATATATTACTGCTGTAGTAACCTTAACTAGGTGGGTTATAGCCTGCCTAGGGTATAATGGCCGGGCAGCTTCCAAAGCTTAACCCTTCAAATGCCCAGAACATTGATAGCTTGAGCAAGGAAGGACAAAATCAGCGATCTTAGTGTCAAGCCTTTTAGAGCTTTTATGCCAAATGAAAGAGGAAGGCTAGAGCTTTCAAAAAGAGGTAAATGCTAGATAAATAGAAATCAATGTCCTCACCATGACATCAAAATCATACAAAAAGAAGAGGAAGAAAGATAGGGAAAGGTTACTGCAGTAGTGATCCATTTAACTATCTACTGTTACGTTAAATTTACTTATGCAATTGTACTATTAATCATTAGATCACTGCAGTAGCAGTCTTAGCTATATAAGGAGAATATAATAGCATATAAAGTTTGGGAGGAGGAAGGATGAGGGTCCAGAACCTCTCGAAGAATGGTTCTAGCAAAGCCTTTTCTAGTGCTAAGAAAGGAGTCTAGTTTGTAGTGCTTTGTAAAAGTATGTACAAAGGATGATGATACTGCCTCTAGAATAGTTCTGGGGTCTACTCCTTTCCAAAAAGTCACCAAACCAATACCCTAGTAGAATTCAGTTTCAAGTGCTTTGCAAAGATGTAAACAGAGGACCAAGGTGCTACCTCCAGAATGATTCTAGGATTTACTCATTTCCAATATGCTATGAAAGAGGACATGTGTCAGGGAAAATGTGCCTTAACCTTGCCTGGCAAAGGCAGAGAACAACCAATAAGCAATTGTTTGCTTAGAGACAGGAGACAGGTTGACCCGTCTTAGCCTCAGAATAGATACTAAAAATGCCGACTGCACACAATAGGAGAGCTGGTAGAAACACAACTTTAATGTTATGAAACAGATATACAAGTTGATAAAAATCCAAATATTTAGTAAACTTCGCAAGTAAAATAAAAATAACCGCCAGAATCAGACAACTGAGACAGAATATCTTATACTAATACTATGCAATTAAAAAAAACAACACACCAATCATATTAAAATGCATGCATTGAATGAATGAACTGAATGACAACCTTAAAAAAAAAAAACAAATGAATCAAACAAACAAATCAATCAAATAATTCATCACAATTACAATGGAATGGTACAATGAATGTAAAATAGTTAGCTACATGCATCAATAATTCACAGTTAAAGACAAAAGTGCAAAGTGCCGTGACAAAAGAACAATATGTGACAATGAAGCGTAAAAAGCTCAATGAAAAAATCATATAATCAAATGTTGTTAATAATATTGATAATGCCCCTTAATACCTTAGCTAAGTAGCTAATAAGCTAAATAAAGCGCCTTAATGTTTTGTATGTTTAATTGTTTTTTGTTTTTGAATTTTATTTCATTTTCATCACACAATAGATCAATAACAAACAAAGCTGGAACAAGCTAAAACATGGGCTCAATACATTCCGAGCGGTCCGGTAAACCACAGCCCCCGCGACAGGTGTGTATTACATAGCAATATAATAACAAATATAATATATATATAATATATATATATATATATATATATAATATGATAATGATATAGACCAATAAATGACACATCTGAGGAGGAGAAACCAAAAGAACCAACCCAATTACCAATTATATTACATATTACATATTATTATTATTAGAAAGAGAGAAAATGTAAGTATATGTAAAAATAAAATAAACACATCATAATAATAATCAATTTTATTAATTGTCAATTTAGGACTGTCAATCAAATCAATATAGTAAATTCAAGTCTAATTTACAGCATCTATTTCTATTTACAGCATTCTTTTAGTATAATTTTATTGATTTTACATTACTTTGTTTCTTTACACATTTGTACATTAATTTAACCCATTTAGTACTAATAAATGTTCAATCCTACTTTAATGTTTATTAAAAAAGTATTCACTTAATGTTATGAAAATATTTGTAATTAACAAAAACAAGTAAACAAACTATTAGTATAGTATACTATAGCTAAGACATAATTTATCTGTCAAATATGATGCTTTTTCACTGCGTATTCTGTCACATTTTATGCTTTTTTTTTCATCTGTCACATGCAATGCTTTTTAATTAACTCATCTGTGCTGTACTTTGTTGTATTAACTTGAAATGCTTTTAGTTAATGTTTTTGGGGAGTCACATTCATTTGTTTTTAAGCATGTCATTAATCATTTTGATTTTTTTGTTCATTTGTTTTTTTGTGTTTCATTGATGCCAATTTTATTAAATTTGTGCTGTTTTGTCATGGAGTCATTTTATTTTGGTTTATTTTAAATTGCATTTTGTGTTTTAGTATATAACATATATTGGCTCAGTGATGCCTGTTTTGGATTTAAATTGTGTTATTTTTTTATCATTTTTGTAACATTATTATTTGGATTTATTGGATTTTTTTTAAAGTTTTTTCTCATTTGTTAGTGTTTTGGTTTCTTTTCGTTTTGTTTGTTCAGTCCAGCCCTTTCGCTTTTTTGTTTTTTGTTTGTTGGATTAGCCTCAGAATAGGAAATAAACAGCTGCTCAGCTTTCCTAAATGTCTTAATTCTGCAAAGGTAATACCTGAACTGCCTTTGCACATCCAAGCTATGCAGAATCTTCTCTCCCCTTTGTTTTTAGGTTCTGGAAAGAGAGTAGGGAGATTTATGGCTTGACTCAGGGTAAATTCAGAAACAAACTTTAGCTTGAAAGAAAGATTAGTGTCTAGAATGGCCCTGCCCTTGTGTAAATCAGTTAAGGTTAGTCCTTTATTTGAGCATGCTACTTAAAAACTCACCTTGTAGATGTCAAAGCAATAAGCAAAACAGTTTTGCAAGTCATGAACCTCAAATCAGCCCAAAAGATAGGTTCAAAATGAAAAAAGGTATTTTTTTTAAGAACAAAACTGAGATCCCAATGAGGAGGAATTTGCTTTTGAGGGAGGTCTAATGTGCACTGCTCCTTTCATAAATTGTTTGACCACAAAAAGAGACAAAAGAGGGAGTTCCATGAGCAGACAAACTGAGATGGCCACAATATGCACCTTGATAGATGCATAAGATAAGCCATTGTTGAGAAGCTCACACAAATATTTCAAAAGGCCCATAATACCTTTTTTAGGCAATGCCAACTCAATAAACCTAGCAACACAATGAAACAAGCAAAATAAAACATGAAGGTGTTACTGATCAATGCTAGGAGCCTGAACAAGAAGCTCTACTCCCTACAAGCTCTTCTCAACTTGGAAGACACCGAGGTGTTACTGATCAATGCTAGGACCTTGAACAAGAAGATCTACTCCCTACAAGCTCTTCTCAATGTGGAAGACACTGACATTTATGGAGAGACATAGTTTAAAATAGTGGAGAACACTCCAGCTGTGCAGGGCTATAATGCCTTCCACATGTTTAGACCAGCTACTGCGCAGGATGAGAAAAAAGGTAGCGGTGTATCAATTTACATCCAGAAGAGAATCACATAAAGACTGGTAAAACAGTGTGATACACTAACGTGTCCAACCTGCGGCCCGCGGGCCACATGCGGCCCTCAGAGCTCTTCCATGCGGCTCTCAACCTCTAACTGCAACATCGATGTACGCATGCCCCAAAACACTTTTTTTTGTTTTGTGTTTTTCGCTCCCATGACCTGTAACGATAATGTCGATGTGTGCATGCACCAAAGCACCTTCTAGTTTTGTTTTTGAGCCAAAAAAGGGTCAGTGTGTTTACGCCATTATTTTGCGCTCAACAATCAGTGTGTGTGTGTGTGTGTGTGTGTGTGTGTGTGTGTGTTCTCGCTGAAGAGGGACTCATGTATGGATTTGCTGCTGTTCCCTTTGAAAGGGACAGCAATTACCTGTGTTAATAGGTAAGTACGGAGTGAGTGAGTGCATGCATGAAAGCAGAATTGTGTGCGTGAAAGTAGAAGAGTGTGTGTGTGTGTGTGTGTGTGTGTGTGTGTGTGTGTGTGTGTGTGTGTGTGTGTGTGTGTGTGTGTGTGTGTGCATGAGAGAGAGACGCCTGCACAAAGAGGCTAACAATGATCATTCTACCTACTGAACACAAACAAGTTAGCTCACAAATATATTATACATTAAGAGTACACTTTCATTAAATTGCAGCTTTCCTGACAGGGAGAGTGTTGTATTGAACATGAACTCATACCTCTTAACTGTATGGATTTTCAAAGAATGTCTGGATTTTTGCCTTATCTTCCAATTTGTGTCTTTTACTTAGGAAAATAAAGTAGTCATCCAAGGTAATGCAGTTCCAGGGAGTAAGAATGAGACAGCAGCCTAGGGTTAATGGGTCAGTAGTGGACTGACTATGGGGGACTGTAGCATATAAAGTTGTATTGTTTTTTTTCAGACAAACAAAAAAAGCACCTAGTACTGTTTTTTCATTGGTGGGTTCTAAGCCATGGTAGATTGGACAACAGTAAGCTTTGCTTTGGTGGATCATCAATACTGGCAAATCAAGTGGGCACAATGTCATTTTTTAAATGTTGGGGATTTTAGTGTGTATGTGTGTGTTTATGTGTTGGGAATGTTGCAACAGTAGATGATTATTAAAGACAGAGACTTACGGACTGTGGAGAATATGTTTCTTTGTTTCAAAACCTAATACTTGGGTACACATGCCAGAAGTAGATTTTTTAAGACATAGCTTCTTGCCATTTACAATGGATGGATATTTACATTTAATGGACAATGTATTAGTGTGGGCCTGTAGGGTTCTGAAGGATGCCAAGTCTACCACTGCCAATGTCTTGTAAAGTGACCTGGAAATGTACTGAAAAAATATAGTAAGTGGGCTTAGAAATATAGTTTAATTAAATGAAGTGTACTTTCAATTTACATGCCATAATTTAATTTATTTCAGGTAGTCCAGATACTAGTAGATTGTATACCATTAGACTTAATTAGGGAGAGCTGTCATTCTGGGGAAACAAGCAGCCCTAGTTTCAGTGAAAGCTCTGTGGCTGCTTGCAGGTAGGAAGTTGCAGGATGTTGATGCAATGTGTTTTATGTATTATTTTTAATGCATTTGTCATTTCAAAGCATAGTTTTCTTTGATATAAAAGAAGGCAGGACTGAATGAGCCATATAATATTTAACTGACAATAATGGGATAGAAAGATTATAAGTGATGTGTAATGTTTGCAGCTACAGTTGTTTCAATGGTGTCTGTGATGCATAACTATTTTTGGGCCTGTGTCCCACTTTTATTTTTCGCTTTGTCCAGATTTCTTGCTGTAAGGTTGAGAGGTATGGTTCCATACTAAATCAGAAGTTGTATTTAACTTGGAAGACTTTTCGGCATAATTATGAAAAACAGAGCCTTTTTAATATCTCTGCTTATATCCAATATAAACTGCCATGCAACCTTGCAAATAACCTTCTTATTAAGCTACTTTACTTCTTTTGGAATTGACAGGTATGATTCATCTGTTCGGACATAAGCATAGAGTGCTAATGTGACTTTGATTTCTTACAGCAGTCTGTGGTTTACATAATCACAATAACTTTTCTGTGTTTCTGGGTGTGTAATCAATTTAACAGTTTTAAAGATGTTTTCCAAAAATAAATAAATAATCCTCTCTACACTTTGAGCTATTGACAAAGTCTGGGAATTTGTTTTTTTCTAAAGCGAAAGTCAGCATTATAGCTCAGTAAACTGTCAGTCTGTGAGTAACTTCTGCACAAATTAAAATGTCTGAATGTCAAATGGCTTTAGATTGGAGGGAAGTTTATTTTTATTTATTTTATTTTATTTTATTTTACATTTGTATACCGGGAAAGTCTGACTGGGCACAGGTCCATTTTCAGCAGAGGCCCGGGGAGAAAAGCTCCAAAAATAACAGAAAACAATATAATACATGAGAGAGAGAGACAGCAAATTATGGATGTAGTACTCATACAATATGGCAGAGATTACATCTCGTAACAGTGAGAATCATTGCGGTACAGAATAAACTTAAAAACATTTTTTTTTACAGTTATAATTACAGCAAGGCAAATATCAATGAGTTAAGTTTTTAGGAGAAAGCTGTTTGTACATAGCTGAAGCTCTGAAACAATAATTTGGTATGGATTAACCTGGGGATTGACACAAGTTATATGTTTACACCAGTATGTAGCATTATAGTTTATGGTTTTCTTATTGATTTATTTTTGCCGAGCAGTTGTTTGTTGATTTATTGATGGTCCTTTTGGTGGTGGGAAATTACATGGATGAATCCATCTCTATTATGATTTTTTTTTTCAGATATTTTGACTTCCAGACAATTTCATTCAGTGAGTGGGTGTCATGTGATTACTGAGGTTGCCTATTTTACAAGTAGGGGCTTTTTTTTGTGCGTATGTGTGTGTGTGTGTGTGTGTGTGTGTGTGTGTGTGTGTGTGTGTGTGTGTGTGTGTGTAAGAGAGAGATTTAATAAGTATACTGAATATAATTTTACAAATGGAATTCTTAGTTAAACATGCCCCTTTTCTTGGGCAACTAGACTTGAGTAACCAATATTAGATCTTAGCCATCCAGCTGGGAAAGGTTAGTATGTGGATTTTCCATCTGGTTTGATGAAGGCTATGCTACTTACCCAAGGACTACATTTATGGCTATCCATCCAGCCATCATGTTGCTGAACTACATTGTTTGATAATGAGAGGAGCTTTTTACAGAAGATGAAGGTTTTTGTGTCAAGAACCTGTCCATAAAAAGTGGCTTGTTTATGTTGCAGTGAAGGCTGTGGTCTTTGTAGTGAGCATTTTAAGTATAACCAGTATTTCTGAGGTAGAGGAAGTCTCTTAAGGCAGGATCTTTCTTAGCCTGAAAAGCAAGTCAATGGTGAAATGTATAGGGGCTAGTGAGAGACAGAGGAAGCAAGAAGCTTTTTAGTCTGTTTAGATAACTAAGTGAACTTAGTCCTTTGACCTTTTTTGGCAGAAATGGTTGTAGTATTTCTTTTGGCCGGGTGTTTTGCTGAGGCACATGTCAAAAGGGGCATTGCACTCAATAATGGCTCTTGTAAAGGAAGAATACAGGGATGTTATGACCTCTTTGTTCCTGGATGAGATACCCTTACTAATGAATTGGGCCATGTAAAAAGCTTTCCTTACAACGGAGACAACGTGGTGGTCAAAAGTCAGGTTTCTATCAACCTGGGAGCCCAAGTACCATACAACTTATTGCATGCTTACAACATTGTTATTAATGTGATAATTTGTGGGGACATCACTCTCTTCAAAGTGGATGATGATGCATTTTTTGGCATTTAACTTGAGGCCCTGTTTCTGGCACCAGTTATTTGTTTGGGTGAGACTCTCTTGTAGCTTATTCAGAATTGTTTTATTAAGTCAATAATGTGAATTCTTTACTTTATTGCAAATTTGTTGGCTTATTTTTGTGGATTATAGTATTGTAGGACTGCTGATGTTGACATTTTAAGTAGTTGGACTGCTGGAATGGTTTTCCCAGTGAGAAATGCTAGTGCTGTAGTGAATATCTGTTTATTTGTAAAAAAAAAAATATATATATATATATATATATATATATATATATATATATATATATATATATATATGGGTCCCATTCAGAAGACCGAAACGCGATCCCCGACGCTGAAATCAACAGTGGAAAGACCGGAGTGGTCAGGTAAGTGAGTTAGCAGGTAGGTGATGTATCGTGTACGTAGTGTCGGAGCTTGGGCTAGGGGTGTGTAAGTGAGTTAGGGTTAGGGTGCAGGTAGGTGATGTACGTTAGTGTCGGAGCTTGGGCTAGGGGTGTAAGTGAGTTAGGTTAGGGTGCAGGTAGGTGATGTAGTGTCGGAGCTTGGGCTAGGGGTGTGAGTTAGGGTTAGGGTGCAGGTAGGTGAAGTGTGCGATAGTGTCGGACGTTAGGGTTAGGGTTTGGGTCAGGGCTAGTGTGTATGGTATGTAGTGTGTGATTTGTTGTTCGGTGTTTTGGTTTGTGTCGGGTTTGTGTGTTTTCGTTATTTGGCGCCGTGAGTTTTGTGTCTTAGAAGTAGACCCATATATATATATATATATATATATATATATATATATATATATATATATATTAACTATGATGTTAGAGTTAACTGTTAGATTAGAGAATTAGAATGAGAATTAGAATGAGAATTAGAATTTTAAGGGAGATATTAGGCATTTATTACATTTATTTATTGTTCAAATGCACCTACAGTACAGCCAGGAGATCGACTGTGGTCTTCCTGAGCAACAAAAGAGTTAACTATATGATATATTTTATATGCGGCCCCAGGACCATTTCTGTTCACTCAATGCGGCCCCAGCAAGCCAAAAGGTTGGATACCCCTGCGAGAGCTTCTTCATGTCAAAATTACCCTCAGAAAGTCCTGTATCATATATTAGCTAGCTATGACAAAAGAAAGCCAGAATACCTACTGTACCTCTACAGGAACTAGAATCATTCAGTATTAAACTCAGTACCATTTCCCTAGGTGATCTAAACTATCCAGACACAGAGTGGGAAACCCACACCACCACTAGTGCACAAACACAGAGATTCCTGGACTTTGTCAATATAAATGCCTTAGTCAGAGTACCCACTACAAGGAATAACATCTTGGATTTTGTCCTTACTAATATGGAAAAGTCTTGCACCATCCCTTGTGTATCTTTATCACTTGTTAGGCCTGATCATAAAGCAGTCCTGGGGTAAACTTTCTGTTTTCCATTCACAGATCTAAGTTACGACCGAAAATGGACAGGAATGAACTTTGTTGTATGTGGTTGGGGAGTCTGTTCCACAGCAGGAGTATTCTCTGCAAAATATACCTGTTCCTCCAAACCATTCTCTTGATGTGGCAGAAGAGGTTTAGATCCCTAGACCAAGTAGTTCTAATGTCACTTGACTTGCTGATGTTCTGTAAATCCATCAATAATGGGTCAGAGTATGCCTTATATGTCAGACACAGGTCACGTCTTAGCAGTCTGTTGAATACCTAGTATAGTGACAAGGCTTTGAGATGGTCCATGTAAGACATGTTGTTCAGGCCTTGTATCCTTTTAGTAAGGTATCTCTGTTATTGCTGTTGTTGTTGCTGACTGTGTCTGGACAGATGCATGCCAAAGGGATATTATACTCAATGACTGGCCTAATGGGATGAGTAAAGGGGGGACAATAACATTCCTAGATCTAGACACAATCCCTTTGTTTAAAAGCTGTGCAATATAGAAGGCCTTCCTTACAATAGACATACATTGTTCAAAAGTTAAGCCACTGTCCACATACATTTCCAAATCCGGAAAAACTGGGTCAGCTCTTAGGTGAGTATTGTCAATGTGGTAGTTTCCTGTATAATAATGCATATTTTGGCATTTAGCTTCAGACCATGATTTTGATGCCAGTTATTTAAAAGCTTTCACTTATTCTGAAATGGTTCCAGATTTCTTTCTGGGATGCCATTAGTCATTTTGAATTTGAGGCCACGTCTCTTCTAATTGAATCTATCAAACCAAGGCAACATTTTGAGGATATTCAGTAGTGTGTTCTGGTGGGAAACCTTTTTTTTTTTCCTGTGTGTGTGTGTGTGTGTGTGTGTGTGTGTGTGTGTGTGTGTGTGTGTGTGTGTGTGTGTGTGTGTGTGTGTGTGTGTGTGTGTGTGTGTGTGTGTGTACGTACAGTTATAACTTTCTTAAAACGTTCAACAATTTATTGCTTGATAACTTTTTGTCTTTAGGCTGCACTTTAGAATTGTAAAGCCCTCCTTTTTCCAAAGCTTATGCTACAATTCATAGCAAAGAGCATTAGACTTAGTGTTATCCTCTGTAATAATTTCTCTTACTCACATAGTACCCCTATGCGACAGCTTATTATGTGATTTGGTTGGTTGTATTATTAGTTCTCACTACTTTTCTTGTATCGAAAAGAGCTTACACTGTAAATGTATCTAAATTACCACTGGCTAGTTCTTTCCTTACATTTAAGAATTTACATTGTAAATGTATTTGAATTAGTGGTGGCTAGTTGGCTGTAAAGATCTGTATCAGCAGCGTACCTCTCGAAGTCTACTGTTAAACTTGTATTTAAAGAGCTTATAGTGTAAATGTATCCGAACTTGCATTTAAAGTGCTTACACTGTAAATGTATTTGAATTAGTGTTGGCTAGTTCCTTCCTTGCATATAAGAGTTTGAATTAGCGTGGAATAGGTGGCTGAATAGGTTTGTAATAGCAGTGTACCTCACAAAATCTACTGTTAAGATTGCGACCAGGATATATCTGCTTTTCTAGAAGTGTACTTAGGTCCTTAAGTGTCTAGTACCTGGGATTGTAATATTTATTTTCCTTGCTGTTTCCAATGTTCCCCTGCCTACAACTTCGAACCCTGTAGCTCAAGTAGATAGTAACTACCTTCTTTTCTCTTTCTATTTCAGCTTGCATGGTCTAATTTTCAAGCCCCTCTCTTCGAAGACACAACAGAAATATGCTCTGCAGTGTCTCCACCTTCTTCCCAGGACAGGGGATCTCAAGAATACTCTGTAATGTGCACCAACAGCAGTGCATGTAAGCTCCAGCAGCCTAACTATTACAGTTTAAAGTGTATGCCATTTCTATTTGAGCTACTATTCCCGTTAGAGGGCACACTCTCAGGGACCTCAATTTCCCTTTCCTGCCCCCGTTCCACCAATATTTTACCACTAGGTGGCAGCAGAACTCCATAACTCCCCTCCTACCAGCCTGCCATCCCACTCATCCACAGTCCACTGCCACTCTGCTGCTTCCCTCTGAACCAAACACACTAGCAGTCCAACATTCAAGCCAATAACCAGTCACTCTTAAACCACTACATAGAGCCCATACAGACTGCACATATTCATTTACTGCTACTAGTCTAACCATATCTCAAACAGTTGACTAAACCTGCTATCTACATTGCTATAAGCATTCATCTATAGTTTTTCGTTCACCTCTGCTGGGGTCTGAACCCGCTCCGTTTGCCCTGCAGGCTCACTCCGCTCCCCTGCCCTGGCCTGCCAATTCCCACTCACCTAAACTACCTGTACATTTATTTGTCCACAGTCCCCTCCCAAATTACCTAACATTCAATCATACAATACCCCTCCCATCACAAACACTCCAATTTTATAGACCCACCCAACTTTAACAATGCCTCCTACCTCATCACACCTACTACACCTACCAGCCTTGCTAACCTCCCTCACCTGTCTTACATTTCTTACACAACTTCCTTACCCCTACCATGCCCCACCTTCGCATTCCACAGCCACTTCCCAACCTACTTCCACACCATCTTTCAGCTCCATAACACATGACCTCTACTTTTCTAACTCAACCATGCTATTCAAACACAAAATACTACCCATCCCACATTCATCTAACTCACCCCTCCAACCTCATCCCAAAACGTCCACCCCCCTTCCACCGCTCAAACTCTCCATCTACATTAAACTACCTCATTCTCATTCTCCACCAAATTTCTCTCTCACTCTCCGGCGACATCCATCCCAATCCTGGACCCACTCCCACCACACAAACCACAAAGTCCCCCCACACTCCCTCAAACACTCAAATCTATTTGCATCACTACACTAAATGCTCAAAGCCTTCAAAATAAAATCCCTAATCTCCATGCCTGCCTCACCCACAATCACCCTGACATAATAGCCATCTCAGAGACCTGGCTTAAAGCCTCCATAAAATACAACAATATTATCCCACCTGGCTACTAAATGATTTGCAATGACAGACTTTACAAGAAAGGTGGCGGCATAGCTATTATCTACTCCTCTACCAATATAGTTACTCCATACTCCAATCATATCCCACACTTCGCCAAAGCTGAAAATACCATAGCTCTACTAAAAATCAATAATCACAAATCCATATGTATTGTCGTCCTCTATATGTCCCCAGACAAAAATATCCCTATACTAGAAGATATCCTCTTCTGGCTTTTCACTACCATTAAAAATGAAACCTATATCCTAGGTGACATGAACATTAACTGGGCAAATATAAACTCTCAAAACCCCATCTCAGACAATCAACCTCTTCAAATTTACCCAACTCATAAACTCTCCCACCAGACACAACAAGGATGGGACCTCTGGCACCATCATTGACTGGATCTTAACATCCCATGCCAACCTAATTTCAACTGATGGAATCCTTCCAGACACTCTCAGTGACCACCTACCTAACTTTGCTGTCCATCACCCATCTGCTCTTCAAAACCAACACCACTACCTTCAAACCTGTAACCCCTCTCACTTAAATCCTCAAACTTTTTCCAAATGTCTAAAATTTACTGACTGGACCCCCCCTAAGATATCTACCCCTTGACACTGCCACTAACTACTTCAATGAAACTTTCTTAAACCTACTCAACAACCACGCTCCTCTAAGAACCAAACATGTCAAAGCTAAAACCTTCCCCTGGCTATCAAAAGAAACTAAACTAATCATGCTTGAAAGAGACAAAACATGGAAGCAATACCAAAGAAAAAAAAAACAACACCCTACTTGAAGTCAAACAACTCTGAAACACCATAAAAAAACGAATAACCAGAGACCGCAAAGCATGCTACTCCAAACTTCAATCTAAGTACTCTGCCAACCCTAGAAAATTCTGGGACACAATCTCCTCTCTCTTCCACCTTGGAAATAAAGATAACCCTTGTCCCAACTGCAATCTTACCGACCTTGAAACTGCCACCCAGTTCAACTCCTTCTTTGTTGATTGCATAATGAAACTATCCTCCTCTTCTCCCAACCCACCCCCCAACACCAATCCCACCTGCTCCCCACACCCCTCTGACTACAAATCTCCTCCTTCCACTTTTAGCTTAAAACCTATCTCCACAGGCACAATAAAAAACTTCTGCACCAACTAAAACCTTGCCGCAACACACCTGACAATCTACCATCGGCTTTCCTCAAAATAGCTGCAGACAGCATTGCCTTTCCCATCTCCATCTTAATAAACCAATCCATCAAACAAGTCTACGTCCTTTCAATCTAGCAACATGCATACATAATTCCTCTACATAAGGGTAGTAAAAACAACGACACCACCAATTTCAGGCCTATTGCCATCCTTTCCCGCTTTTTAAAATCCTGGAAAAATGTATCCTTTCACAACTATTGCCATATCTAACACACAACAATCTTCTCCACCCCACTCAACATGGATTCCACCCTAGCCACAGTACCATGACTGCCCTCCTTTCCTTCCTTGAGACCATTAACCAAGCATGCAACTCTGGCAAACTCATATCTACCCTCTTCCTCAATCTATCCAAAGCTTTTGATACCTCCTCCCATCCCATACTCTTATCGCAACTCTCCTCTCTCAGCTTCTCTGCCTCCACCATATCCTAGTTATCTAGCTACCTCTCTGAACAACAACAAGCCATGCAATGGAAACCCTCAACCTCTCCCTTCCTGCACACCCCCACTGGCATGCCCCAGGGTTCTGTTCTAGGTCCCCTACTCTTCAATATATTTGTCAATAACTATCACCACACCATCCCTGATTCATCACTAATCCAATATGCAGATGATTCAATAATCATCTGCTCAGCTTAACCCCCCCCCCCCCCCACCGACCTGCATCTAAAAACCCAACCAGCTTTCTCTAATACAGAAACCTGGATGCAAAAAAAATCACCTGGCCCTGAACCCTAATAAAATCAAACTGATGATTTTTTCCCCTTCTAGAAACTCCCCTATCAACAAAAACTCATTCTCTATACTCAGCCAGAACAATGTTCTCATTGAAACTGTGTCAAATACTAAATTGCTCGGTGTTATCATTGATGAACACCTAAAATGTGACACTCATATGCAAACCACCATAAAAAAAAACACCAAAAACTAGGACTCCTGTACAGACACAACCACCATCTCATCCCCTCCACCAGAAAAACCCTTGCCTCCTCCTACCTTCTCCCCCTCCCTTATGTATGATGCTCCTCTACTAACTTATCTCCAACTTGGCCTACAATCCAAACTCGAATCTTGCTACAATAAAATCATCAAATTCGCTACCAGCTCAAAAAACTCATCTCATCACTGCCACTTTTTCCATACCCTGCAATGGCTCGAACTACCCAATTACCTAAGCTTTCCTAAACTTACCACTTCCCACAAGCTCTAAGGGTCATAGGTTCATACTAGGCTATCTGCCCTAGGGCATTTATAAGCCTAGCCAGAGTATGTTTGGCTTTCGCCACCCATTTTAAATTAATTTTGCTATGCCCTTTTTCGAGGTTAGTATACTGTGCCTCTGTCTAACAGTGACACAGAAGTGATACACGGGGTAAACCTACGATCTCCCATCCACTCATCAAGATTCCTCTTGAAGAGAGTCAATGAGGGACTCTGCCTAACCTGGACTGGGATTTTGTTCCAGAGTGAAGGGAGCCTCTGGGTTATGAATCTGTCCCTCCAGCATGTCCTATTCATTTCAGTGCTGAGGTTCAAGTCTCTCGAGCGTGTAGCTCAATGGGATTTGGATTATTTGAGGTGCAGCATGTCCCTTAATTCCGGGTTGGACATGGCTTTATACGTCAGGCACAGGTCACCTCTGTGCAGGCGGTATGCCACTGAGTAGAGCTGAAGTTTCTTTAACCGGGCAGCATATGGCATCTGTTTGAGCCCTTTGATCCTCTTGGTGAGGTACTTTTGGGGTCTTTCCAGTTGCTGCAGGTGTTTGGTAAGGTACATCCCAAAAGGGGCATTGTACTCGATTATGAGCCTGATGAGGGATGAGTAAAGAGGCACGATGACCTCCCCTAATCTAGATGTGAATCCCTTCATGATTAGGTGGGCTATATAAAATGTTTTTCTAACCACTTTGGCCACGTGGTTGTCAAATGAGAGATTGCTATCAACTTGGGTCCCCAGGTCCCTAATTACTTCTTCTGTACTTAATGGATTACCACCTATGTGGTAATTTGTGGGCACTTTGTTTTTGCCAAAGGGGATGACTATACACTTTTTGGCGTTTAGCTTGAGGCCATGGCTCTGGCACCAGTTGTCTGTTTCTATGAGGCCCTTTTGGAGGATGCTTGTGTCGGCTGGAGAGTCGATTATGGCGCTCAGTTTGCAGTCATCTGTGAACTTGGTCAGCCACAGTCCTTCTGTGTTGGTCTGTACCTCCGAGAAATATATACCGAACAAGAGAGGTCCCAGGACTGAGCCTTGTGGGATGCCACTTGTAACTGGTTTGGAGTCTGACATGGCTCCAGCAATTCTAACCATGTGGGTTCTGTCCTTGAGCCAGTTTGCAACCCATTTAGTGACATAGGGGTTTATATTTAAGCTGGTGAGCTTATCTATAATGCCCGAGTGGGGTATTGTATCAAAGGCTTTTGCGAGGTCCAGGTAGGCTGTGTGGACCACCTTCCCTTCGTCAATGGCCTTGGTGACTGTTTCAAAGAAGTTGACCAGGTTTAAGAGGCAGGATCTGCTCTTAACAAAGCTGAACTGGGTAGGATCCAGTGTCTCTTCAAACCTTCCTATTGCCCCTCTCTCACTGCCAACCTAACCTCCTACATTCCTAACCGCTCACTCAGATCAGAAAACTAAAACCTCCTACAAATCTGCAAACCCTCACGACCCCTTGGCCACCTCCTGGTATCCTGCTCAATATCTAAACTATGGAACTCTCTACCTCCCACCCTGTGCAATACCCCTAACCACACCAGCTTCAAATCTCTTCTATTCTCACATCTTGCTTCCAAATGGACATGCCCATGCATCTCTCCTACATAAATTGCTTCCCTAACTATTCTACCTCCTACCCCCCTACCACACCCAATTCTCATATATTGCCTACTACTACTTTCCACTACCTACAAAGGGCAGTCTCCTGCTGCACTGTGGCTAACCTTGTTAGATCTCCTTTTATACCTAAAACTGTGATTTTATCACATATAATATGTACTATAACTGTGTACTACAAAAACTTTCCACCACTGTTCTATTATCTGTATTTCCTTGCATTTATTATAAGTATTATGCCTCATATGTATTACACTGTATTCTCAGCTTGATGTAACTAATCACACTGCTTTGTATATATTTGTAATTTACTTGTTTGTTATTTGTCATTGGATCTTTTCTCCCCAGGTCTCCACTAAAAACAGGCTCTTCTTGATCCAGTGGCCTTCCCTGGTCATCAAACTGAAATAAATAAATAAATAAATAAATAAACAGATAAATAAATAAAGACAAACCTTCCTGCAGGATGGCTAAATCATTTGGGGATTCGACGACTGCCTGTAGCTTACAATCAATTGCAAACGTAGTCAGCTAGAGTCATTTGGTGTTGGCTTTTACTTCAGAAAAGTAGATGCCAAACAGGAGAGGTCCCAGCACAGAACTCTGGGTAACCCCATTGATTACTGAGCTCTGAGGAAGTAACTTTCCCTATTTTGATTATCTGCTCTACAGGGTGACATAGGAGTTTACTTGAATTTATTAGCTTTTCTACTATGCCTGAGTGGGAAATTGTGTCAAAAGCTTTGGTCATGTCAAGGTATGTGGTCTGTACCATTTTGCCTTCATCAACTGCTTGAATTATTCAGCACTCTGATCAAATCTAACTAATAACTGACAAAAACAATCAATCCCATTTTATGTGAATACATTTTGTGTTAATAAATGTTTAGTCTTTTAATCTTCTGAGAACTGTTCATGTTTATTTAGCATTTTGACTCTGTTGCTGAAATATTTATAACCTCACCTTTTCAGCAGAGGTCAAATAGCCCTCCAAGTAGAAAGCGAATGTGATGCCAAACAGTGACACCAAAAGTGGTTTGAAATACTGCATAAGCTGTTGCCTATTTAAGAGGTTATATGGTAGTTACCCAGCAACCATTTGTAATAATGGTGTTAAGGGAATTATAAATAAATATACAGTTCCAAAATGCACTGAAAACTCATTTTACCCTGAAGGATTTCACCGCATCAGAATCCTGATCTACCTACCCAACAACACAACGACTTTGTCAGTATACAGAATTTAGGCCTCTTCTTATATGTGGCCACATGATTGGAATTTTGTCTGTTGAACTATTTATGAGTTTTATTTTTTATCTGTGTGATGACAGCTTAGTATTCATTTGCTCTATACATTTATTTCATCTTGTATTCTGAGTAGAAGTCATAAGCTTTTCCCAAAGGAAACTGAATATAATGTAGACTGTAACAGCACATCTTCTGAAACACTGTATTTGTTTTTTATGTATGACACTATATGTCATTTCCCCTACGACCATTTGTAAAAAGGCATTATGGAATTATAACAGCATATAAGAAAAAATAATGCCGCTGTGGTACGGTGGTAGCATTGTTACCTCACAGCAAGAGGTTCTCCCGTTCGATTCTCGGCGTGGCTTGGGAGTGAATTCTGTGTGGAGTCAGCATGTCCTCCCCGCGGTTGGGTAGCATTTGAAAGGCATGTGTGCGTAAATGGGCGTGCCTTCATTGAAGGTTGGGCATTGAGCTGGCACCTCAGCGTTTCGTAAAAATCTACTGCCAATCATTAGCGGACCCCTTACCGGGGAAAAAGCCGAAAGACAAACAACAACAAACAACAACATGAGAAAAAATACGAAGAAGACTACCATTTTGCCCTCAATGTTTCCAATGCATTTCAGTTCTGATTTATATGACATAACACAAACTTTGTGAGTAGAATGAGTTTAAGCCTACAGTTATATACATGAGCAGCAATGTTGCTATGGCTCGCAAAATATTTATTTATTTATTTATTTTTGCTACTTTTGATGTAATGACAACACAATGAATAACCATTATGCATGTGGTCTGCATTCTACCACCCTGAGCAGAAATTGTATATTATGACCGTACAGAAATTGAGTATACTGCAACTTGGCTGCTTGGCGCTTTCTAAAGGCAATGTAGCCTATTGGTGAAACTATCAGTAAATGGTCACATCTCTGAATCACTATGACATTTTCTTATAAAATTTTCTGAACCAATAAATCTTGATATTTATTTATAAACTCTAGTTAGATTGTGCTTTTTTGGTTTAGGGAATCATAGGTTTACAGATGTACACCAGTCTAATGACTACTAGGATCCTTATAAGTCTAGCTGCTCAACCCATGCATGACACATACATTTGATTTATATAGGAGGTGATTTACTGACTGCCTCTGTCCATCAGAGATATAGTTGGTAGACTAGGGGTGGATTTCTGACTACCCATCCATTGATCCATGTTGCATTTAAACATGGATAAGGAGGAAGTCTGCTTCACATGGATGGGGATTCTGTTCCAGAGAATAGGAATTCTCTGAGAAACATATCTGTCTCTCCAGCATGTCCTATTTATGTTGCAAGCAAAATTTAGGTCTTTTGATCTAATAGGTCTGATACTGTTTCTTTTGGCCTTGTATGCCAGACAAAGATCACCTCTCAGAAATGTATGTGATACTGAGCAAAGAGAGAAGGCTTTGAGGTGATCAGTTTAGGGCTTTACATTTACTCCCTGTATTTGTTTGCAAGGAACCATTGTGGAAGTTCTAGTTGATGCATGTATCTGGTCAGGTACGTACAGAAGGGGGAATTATACTCTGTGATGGGCATCATGAAGGCAGAGTACAGTGGTAACCTTTCTGGACCTAGATGCCGTTCCCTTACTTATAAGTTGAGCAATGTAAAATAATTTTCTTACTACCTTGGACACGTCGATCAAACGTTAGGTTATTATCTACATGAATTCCCAGATCCCTGACTAGTGAATCAACCTTTAGGGGTGTTTTATTGATGACATAGTCACCTTGGGTGGCTACCTTCCCAAAAAGTACTATAATGAATTTCTTTGCACTGAGTTTTAAGCCATGGCTTTTGCACCAAGTGTTTGTTTGTGTTAGACCGTTGTGAAAGGTGTTCTCATCTTGGAGGATTCAATGACTGCCCCCAGTTTGCAATCATATCCAGATTTGATCAGCCTGAGGCCTTTGACATTCACTTTAACTTATGATAAGTAGGTGCTAAAGGGGAGTACGCCCAGCATAGACCCCTGAGGGACTTCACTGGTGATTGGCCTCTTTGTGGATATGGCTTACCGATCCAGTCTTCTTGGGTCCTATCTGTGAGCCAGCTAGTTATCCAGCATGTTAAAAAGGGGTTTATGCCTTAGTTCATTATGTCTGTTATCAATGACTAAGTGGGTTATTATATCAAATGCTTTAGCCAGATCTAATTAGGCTGTATGCATTGCTTTCCCCTCACCCATGGCCTTAGTGACCTTTTCAGAGATGTCCACCAGGTTCAGTAAGTGTGACGTTTCTTTGACAAAGCCAGACTGGGATGTATCCATTGTCTGGAGGTCTCCTATGTCCTTGTTGATAATTTCCATAATAATTATTTCCATGGCTTTGCAAATAAGACTAGTCAGACTAATAAGACTGTAGTTTCCAGAATCTGTTGAAGGTCCTCCCATATGAATGGGGGACAACTGCAGAAATCCTCCATTCTCATAGTGCAAATCCTTCTTTAAGACTATAATTAAATAGTGACTCCAGGGATAAGTAATATTTTAGGCTGTTTAAGACACAAACCGGGATGTTATTGGGGCCCATTGAGGCTGTATCCTTGGCTTTACTGAGTGCATCCATGACATGCTCCCTAGTTATAATTGGAGGGGTTATATTTGAGGTTATTTCTTGGAGCATGGCTGGCGGTTAGAGGAGGGTAAAGCTGAACTGAATTTGTCTGCTAACAGGTTTTCCATATTGCCAGGCTTGTTGAATGTGGTGCCATTAACCACCAGTTTAGGACATTGCTGTGTGCTGCCCTTGAGGTTTCTGACATACCTGAAGAAGGCCTTATGGCTGTCCTTCACCTGGGAGGGTATCTTAACCTCAAAGTTGCCTTTGATTGACGTAAGCAGCCCTCTTACTTGCCTATTTAGTTTGATTACAGTCTTTATCTTTATGGAAATTACCCTTCCTGATTTTTGCCATCATTTTTTTCATTTTGCTGTATATACTCTTTAATCTGGGATGCCATCACAGTGGTTTATTTCTGAAGCTAGCTTCTGGTAGATATAGCAGCCTCTATGCAGCCACTGACATGGCTGTATATCATATCTGAGAGCAATTCAGTGTACTCTGCCTTGTTCTTGGGGTTTTGAGGGGCATTGAATTTTGACAAAATGTCACTTAATAAAAGGTAGTTTTCCTTGGAATAATTCCTAACTGTTACTGGTTTTACTGGAGTTCAGTAGTTGATTTTGATTTTGAAGGAGACAGCTTTATAGTCGGATCTGACCAGGGAGGATGAGACATTTGGGAGGGGGGGTACAGCATTCTCCCATATTTGTGAGCATAGGTTCAAGTATGTCAGAGCCTCTAGTGGCCATATTCACTATCTGGTCATGGGTGTTTGCATTTACAAAGTCCAGGAATCTCTGTGCCTGTAGATTTGAGGTCGTGTAGGATTCCCAGTCTACAGAGTGGCAAATAAAGTCTCCCATGATTAGGATGTTCGGTTGGATGCTAAGGGATTCCAGCATGCAATGTGAGATTCTTGGGAAATGGAGGGTGACCTATAGTTGGCAAGGATATGGTATGGGATTTTGTCTATGGTGAGGAACTCCAGTACATCATCCTGTTTAACCAAACTATAGGTATGCTTGTTACTGATGTACATCGATGCATCTCCATCTTTAGCCCTTGCCTCTGCAGCTTTGTCAGCTTGGCAATGCCTAAAAAAGGCATTATGGGGTTGGATGAAGTTTTAGCCAGTATTCAAAAGCCTAGAGGTGACAGCTGCAGAACATTCTTGGAAAAGCAATGTGATCTGTTAATCAAGTCCTCCAAAGCTGAAAAATACTGGGTCCCCTTAGAATGACACCAGAAAGACAGCCAATTGTTAGAATCAGTCATCTTTTGCTCATAGTGTACAATCATCATCAATGATAGTAATATGCTGCTAAATGCTAGGCTTATACCAGCCTAAGACATATAGTCTGAGAGCTACATAATGTCTCTCTTCAAATAGTCTGGGGAGGTATGTCTTAGGTCATTTATACCAACATGAACTATGATGGAATCATACTGGTATCTGTGGTGCAATGACTTGAATGCATACATGATTTGATGGATCCTGGCTCCAGATAAGCAACTAATCATCTTCTCATTGTTCAGCCTGGTTAGAGAGGCATCAGTATGTCTTTCAATGGAGTCCCCTTTGATGAGAGCCCTGGCAAGTGTGTTTGCTTGTCTTAGGGCTTAGTGTTTGCGGCTCCATTGATGTGACTGTATATGTGATGTTAGGCATTATTTTTTCTGTGGGCCTTTGTGCTTGCTGAGGAATAGCTTTGCCAACAGGCAGTCTAGGTCATCTTTGTTGGTTAGGAAGATTGTTTTTAAGTACATCAGCATGCATTAGTCTATGTGTGTATTGTGCTGTGTGAGGTGGGTGCTGTGTTCATGGTTTTGACAACCTGAAGTGAGCTTATATGCAAGAGTTTAGACTCCAGTTTGTGTAGTACACCTCTAGCATATTGTATCTGTTTCTTTAAGAAGTAAGTGGTTGTTGGTAAACATGAGACAAATGATATATTCTCTCAAACATGCCAATAACCACCAAACTGGCTACAGAGAAGTTAGGAAATTGCATTTCCATGCTGTCCAATCTTTACATTGGTGAGCTACAAGGGAGTGGTGTACTGGGGTAAGAAGGCTATTAAGGGTACTTTGTTGGTACAGACTAAGAAGGGTGCTTTATTGGGGCAGACTATGCTAAACAGTACTAAATTCTACTAACTTCATCTGAACAAAGGTGGGCCATCTACAGACCCTGGAAACTACAGACCCATATGTCTCACTAGTCTTATATGTAAAGCCATGGAAAGAATCATCATGGAGATGATCAACAGAGATATAGTAAACCACCAGGCACTGGACCCAACCAAGTTTGGTTTCATAAAGGGCAGATCATGCCTACTCAACCTGGTGGACTTCTTTGAGAAGGTCACCAAAGCAATGGATGAGGGCAGACTCATTCACACTACCTATCTTGACCTGGCCAAGGCATTTGACACAATACCCAACTTGGGCATTGTTGACAAACTCAAGAGGTTAGGTACAAACCCATATTTCACCCAGTGGATAGCCAACTGGCTCACAGACAAGACCCAGGAAGTTAGAATTGGGGAGTCCACCACTACAAAGAGGCCAGTCACAAGTGGAGGCCCTCAGGGATCAGTCCTTGGACTGCTCCTTTTTGGCATTTACTTCTCAGAAGTCAAGGCCAATGACAGTGGTCTCTGGGTGACTAACTTTGCAGATGATTGTAAATTAGGAGCTGTCATTGAGTATCACACTGATACAAATGTTCTCCAGGAGGGGCTGACACAGACAAACAACTGGTGTCAGAGTCATGGACTAAAA
The DNA here is from genome assembly GCF_019279795.1 of Protopterus annectens. Lineage (NCBI taxonomy): Eukaryota > Metazoa > Chordata > Ceratodontiformes > Protopteridae > Protopterus > Protopterus annectens. Next base: position 611,051,763 of record NC_056744.1, read on the forward strand.
CTAAATGCCAAGAAATGCATAATAGTATCCTCTGGGAAGTTATCCATCCCTGGTAACTATCATATTGACAATACACCCCTTAGAGGTGACCCAGTAGTCAGGGACTTAGGGACACACATAGATAGTAATCTAGTCTTTGATCATCACATGTTTACAGTGGTGAAGAAATCATTCTGTGTTGTGCAACTTATAAACAAAGGTATGGCATCTAAGTCCAAAGAAGTCATTGTTCCATTATATTCGGCATTCATCTGACCTATCATTGAGTACAGTGCCCCCATTGGTATGTTCCTAACCAGGCATATCCAACAACTAGAACGTCCACAGAGGTTCCTCACTAAAAGAATACAGGGCATAAGTAATATGTCCTATGCAGACTGCCTCAAGGCCCTATCTCTGTATTATGTCTCCTACAGGCTTTTGAGGGGAGATCTATACCTGGCATACAGGACTTTGTCAGACCCCACTCTGATGAACCTCCTGCATATCTACAAAACAAATAGTACCAGAATTACCCATTCTAAAGACTTAAACATTCCTGTGATATAAACAGGACCTGCAGGTGAGATAGGTATGTATCCCAGAGACTACCCTGTCTATGGAACAGGCTCCCCATCCATGTGAAGCAGAGTTCCTCCCAAATGTAATTCAAGCGCAACTTGGACAACTGGAAGGGAAAACGGAAATTCATCCCTGATTTGGCACCTATGTCTCTGATACAAACAGGTAACCTGTAAATGGTTCATCTCCAGGCCCATGCTTATACTTATCAAGGGTATCAGAACTCATCAGAGATTTGGGATGCATGGCTAGGCTTAAAAAGGCCCTTGTGGTCATTAGCCAAGTAAACACCTATGAACATATGAACTTTAATGTTTACACGATATTGAATTTTACTAAATCTACAGGTATTACCACTTGATACCTCTTTAATTGCTGTAAGTTTATTGGCACCAAAGGTATTTTCTCTTTATTTACTGCTTTACAGGGTACAGTTTTATGACTATTCTGTAGGGAAGATTTGCTTTATAGGTGTTTGCTACTGTACACAGCATTGCTAACTACCAACGCATGGTGATCAGCTCTTCACAAATGCTCCAAAATTATAGCAGCACAGAAAAAAATAGAAAACTAATTAGCCCTATGGCCAATGAAACAACTACACTATAAGCTCTTTTGTATGTTTCTCAACTGAGACAGACCAGGCAAACCTCTCCTACCACAAATGAATAAACCTAGTTCTGCTAATATAAAAACAGAGTAGAAAAGACCCAGAAGCACAATGTCTTACAGCAGTAAGAGTAAGAAGAAGAGACATTTTTATACAGAAATACACTGATGTGCACAAATAAAAGCAGGACACAGTAGCAATCACTCAAAATAGCTTAAGAAAGTGTGATTTAGTAAAAGTACTTTGCTTAGATAGCACTGGATATAAATGAAACACTTTAGGAACAAAAGCCAGGAGGCCAGGCTTTGCTGAACTATGGGAAAATGAGTAGGAGACGATATGTAGTAAAATAAGTTTAGTTAAGAGCAATACTGATTATCTGGTTGGCCACTCTGTATCATGGATCTATGGAAAACAATGGGTATGAAGAGTACTTTAACACCTTACACAACAGACAATAAAATGAAAGAGGGGAAGGCCTTTGGAAATCAAATTACCATACGGGGAGGAGTCCAGAGACACAGCCTTATAAAACCACAACAGGAAAATGGTGGGAGGATTGAGAAAAAAAAAACACATGAAGCAGACTAGCTAGAGAGGGATAGCAAATAAAACCAATATTGGAACTCTTTCAGAAACTTTAGCTTAATGACTCAGTGGGGGATGGGACAGACAGAAAGAACCTGGGCACAGAAAGGCACTGGAATGCAGCTTCTCTGAGTTAGAGCTCAGGAAGCCCAGACAGGTTAGAATTTCAGAAACTTTAGTTTTATGTCTCTGTGGTGGATGAGGCAGACACAAAGAACAGGGGAACAGAAAAAGCACTGGAATGCAAATGGAAGGTAACAGTTGCATTTGGAATTGCTGGGTACCCTGCCATAATCTCCAGCTGCACTTGGAATTTCTAACTACTAAGTACCAGTTCCCAGTACTGGTTCCCCTTTTTATTTCCTAGTGACATTTCCAATTTTGGACAACATCACATTCAAGGACAAAGGAAGAGTGCTTTTAGTTATGTTACAGAAAACAACATAAAAACATTTAAAATTTTATGAATTTTGCATTCATTACTTGCAAGAAAAAGAAAAGCATGTCACTTTGTTGTTAAATGAATCTAACGGCATTTGTACTAAGAAAATTATTGTAGCAAAGTTACAATTTGCAACCCAAAATTAGGATATGTCTTTGTCGTGTTTCTAAAATACAACAAATGCTATCTTCAATTCCTTTCACATGCATATGGTCTCAGTGGACTATACCCCTACTGAAAGGCTAAATGTAATGGCCACAATACTATATTTTGTCTTGTTGCTTTCAGTGACAGCCCCCACACTTACAAATCATATTAAAGATCATTTAACAGTGAATATGTAATTGTGCTTTGCTTTCAGATAAAAAAGATAGCTAAATTCTGTATTCGTCTGATACACCACAGAGAGGAAAATGAGAGACATAATGGCCATAGTATGTATTTCAGCTTGTTGCTTCCAGACAAATAACCAATCCTCACATGTCATATCAATGAGCATTCAGCAGTGGTTAAGTACCCATCTGTTATTTCACATACATCATGCCTCCTCAACCCTACCCCTAAGAGATCACCATCTTCTGTGTACACCTCCTGACTGTGAGGAATGTGGAAGTAGTAATGACTACAGTAATGTTTTTCAACTTTGTAAATGTTTTATTCATTTTTGGAAGAAAGAAAGAAAGAAAGAAAGAAAGAAAGAAAGAAAGAAAGAAAGAAGAAAACAAAAAAGGAGAAGAAAATATGCTACACTAATTAGAAGTTAATATCCTTCTTCCTCCCACATCGTCTTTCTGTACTTTTTGACATAATCTGTTAAAATTTTAGAACTTCCGTAAATATTGCTACACTGTAGAGGAAAATCTGAAAGAGTTGGAGGATATATGACCTCTTCTCTAAAGCAAAACTACCCACATCTCTTCACTTCAATGACATGACTAGTAATTACAGCAGTCACTTGCTACCTTTGACTCATTCAAGCCTATAATGCCTTTTTGTCTACTTCCAGTTCACACTCATACCTCCTTATGGTGTCCAAAACTTTTTTGGGTCTGACCTGTTTAACTAAGTGACTTACAAGCTAATAATAGGCAATAATGGCACTACGACTGTTAGTCTAGGATATTCTGCAGTGGAGAAATGAAGCTTTGTTTGACACTTATTATTCATATTTATGTTCATATTTTCATAACTGAGAGACCCACACATTATTGCGATGTATGGTGTGAAACACCAATGTGTGAGACATTACAATTCACTGTCAATACTGATTTATAATCATATTGCTAGTTGTTTGTTAGTAATTATGAAAATAAGTAATTTGCATATGAACTTCAATACTTCAAAAATCAAGTGACTTACAAACTGTTGCATGACATTAGATGAAACCTTATGATGCTGACGAAAATATTTATTTGCACCATTAGTTGCAGATCGTGAGAGACATCCAGCTTTTGTTAATTATACAATTAAGCACATGCTTTCATATTTCTAAAATATCGCAATTAAAATGCACTTATAGAGAAATAACTTGTTTTCATATGAAGGCTTATGTCTGGTTATCAAAAATGTTGTAAGAATATATGATTAGGTTGTTAGTTTTAGAAGACATGAAAATTTGTGAAAGTTTATAAAAATATAATTTCAAGTTTGTGTGTGTGTGATAATATATTATGGGATTTACGGAAAAACTATGAATGCACTGGCTATTATTACTGTAAAGAATATTTCTTACTGATAACATTGCTATATGTACAGTTTTAATACCTTTTATTGTTCACAAAATAATTACAGTTGTTTATCTTATGCTTTTTATGTATATTTCTCAGAACATTCTCTGGAATGCAAGATGTGTGTCAGGCAATATTGGTATGACATTACACATCCCATTGGTGAGTTAAGACTCTTCCCTGACACGAAGAAAGCTCCTCCATCTCACACATTGTATTAAACTTTCCCATATTTTCATACTGAGTTTGCCCTTTTAAATCCAAAGCAAAGAAATTACAAAACCCTACTAGCCTCAGGGGCATTCCTCCAGAAGAATAGGTTTTGTACCTATTTTAAAATTAAAAAAAAAAAAATCAGATATGCTAAATTAAGATAACTTGGGAACCACTGTTTAAATTGTTTGTCTGTATTGCTAAAATAATTCAGAACCCATTATTAACGGGTGTTAAACGATTCCATATATATCTATATCTATATCTATGTCTATGTCAACATATATCTATATCTGTGTCTAACTATATATATATATATATATATATATATATATATATATATATATATGCACATATATATCTATATATATATATATCTCTACATCTATATCTATATATCTATATATATCTCTCTCTCTGTATATATAGCTACAGATATGTTTGCATGTATATAAACATATTAAACAGATAACAGTTTAGAAAACATTACTGTCTGTTGCCTGGTATTAATAAGCTTAGAAACAGAATTAGCTTAAAGTAAAGTAGAGAATGAAGTATCTGGGGGAAACTAGTATTACTAATGGTTTAAAAAGAAAAAATATATAGCCTTGCTGCAGTCAACCCAGTTCTTTGTTGCATAGGAAGACATGATGACATAAGTGACTTAGGAGTAAAAGACTGATCCTGAGTTTGTCTCTGCTGAAGCCAGACTGACAGGATGAGATAACCGACTGATTAACATGCTTTAACCTATCTGCCAACACAGCAGCAAAGGTTTTAACATCATATCACACAAAAGCTATGGGGTAGTAATTACTAAAGATTCAACACGTCTGAGTTTGGTTTTGAAATAAGTGGTACTTTAGATCGATAATACATAAGAGCAATTAAGTTATGAACAAGTTTAGAAAGCTTAAGAGAAAAGGACTTAAAACCAAACTGTACATCCATTTGGAGCTGGTGACTTATTTATATTCAAATGTGGGATAATCTCCATAAATCATTCGTCAGTCAATTTATAGGTTCAGGGGTGTGTACTAGGTTAATGACCATTAGGGCCTTTTTAAGCCTAACCATGCATCTGAAATCTCTGACACGTTCTAGTAACCTTAATAAGTATAAGCAGAAGCTTGGAAGTTGAAACATTTATAAGCAGGAGCCTGGGAGATGTACCATTTACAAACTGCCTGTGTCTATGTTCCCCATCCAACTGTCCAAGTTACACTTGAATTGGGTTAGGGGAGGAACTCTACTTCACATGTGTAGGGAGCCTGTTTCAGAGAAGGGGTAGTATCTGGGATACATACTTGTCTCTCCAGCAAGTCCTATTTATATCACAGGCAAGGTTTACGTCTTAAGAATGGGTAATTACAGTGCTCTTTTTTTTTGATATGCACAAGGTCCATCAGGGTGAGGACCGTCAATGCCTTTTATGCCAGCCATAAATCTTTTCTCAATAGCCTGTAGGAGACAAAATACAGGGATACAGCTTTGAGGCTGTTTGCACAGGATGTGTTGCTTACATCCTGTATTCTTTCGGTGAGGAGCCTCTAGGTACGTTCCAACTGTTGGATGTGCCCGGTTAGGTTACATACCAAAGGGGGCATTGTACTCAATTATAGGTCTGATGAATGCTGAATATAATGGAATAATGAGCTCCTAGGGCCTAGATACCATATATTTGTTTATAAGTTGCACTAACTTAGAAAACGTTTTTTTAATTCTGTAGACACTTGATGGCCAAAGACTAGATTACTGTCTATGTATATCCCTAATTCTCAGACTACTGGGTTGACTCTTAGGGGTCTGCTGTCAATATGATAGTTACCATGGGTGGATGATTTCCAGAAGGATACTATTATGCATTTATTGGCATTTAGTTTTAGTCCATGGCTCTTACAGAAGTTATATGTCAGTACCAGGCCTTCCTGGAGAACATTAGTGTTGGTGGGAGATTTTATGACTGATACTAGGTTGAAATTGTCTGCAAATTTAGTCAGCCAAAGCCCCTTGACATTAGTCTTGACTTCAGAGAAGTAAATGCCAAAAATATGTGGTTCCAGCACCAATCCATGGGGGACTTCACTTACGACTGGCTTCTTGTAGAGACTTCCTTGTCTGTGAGATATCTGGCTATCCACTGGGTGACATAACAGTTTATACTTAATCTTTTGAGTTTATCAACAATGCCCAAGGGGTACTGTGTCAAATAACCTGGCCAGGTCAAGGTAAGCAGTGTGAACCATTATGTCCTCATCCATTGGTTTGACCACCTTCTCAAAGAAGTCTACCAGGTACTGTAGGCATGATCTGCCCTTGACAAAACCAAAGTGGGTTGGGTCAAGTGTCTGAAAGTTTCCTATGTCATTTTTGACCATTTCCATGACATAATGGATAGAGTTTTGAATCAAGAAGTGAAACTCTTCAGATGCAATAGGGATAAAGTAAATCAGTTATAGACATTGTCAATAATTAAGTATTATTTGGTTGAAAAGGAGTAAATCCCTTGGAATGTTTTCAGAGAAAATAAGAATAAAAGCCCACTAAATTAGTATATTCTCTGCTGTTTTAAATAATATTCAGAATTAAATTATTAGCAAGGTTAATCTTAATGCTTCTGGACAAATACATAGATGGAGTTTGAACCCAATCATAAAGATGTGATGGAAAGTGCTACTATAGACATCTCATATATCTCAGTGAGAAGGTTCAGTTGGTTCTACAAGTTAATAATGAATTAGGTTCATAGGTTCATAGGTGTTTACAAGGCCAACGACCACAAGGGCCTTTTTAAGCCTAGCCATGCATCCCAAATCTCTGACAAGTTCTGACACCTTTGATAAGTGTAGGCAGAATGCTGGTCTAGCACTGAAAATTATTTTAATATGTAGTTATTCTAAAACTTTAAAATGCCTTTTTAATCAAAGCTGCCCTAGGCTACCCAGCTTTTTATCATATAAGGATATGACAATGAGGTAATTCTTTAAAAAGCTTTATAAATTGTCCAACTTATTTCAGGATTGATTAAAAGATCATGAAACATCATACCAATCAATCTACATGAGCAATAATAAGTTCTTGTACACTGTATGGTTAAATATACAGGTTTACATTTAATCAAATTAAAATGCAGTGAAATAATACAAAAAGTATTTTTGTTCAGCTCTTGCAAACTGTACTGTATAATGTATTGAGCAAGAAAGTAAAAGGAAATCCATTCCAGGTCATGACCAATGCAACAGTAAAAACAAACACTCTTTTGTTCAGATAAATAAACCTCAAAGGATCAGGTACATCAAAGCATCCATTAGTTCTACATTAACAGCAGACAATGAAAAACTATTGGATCAGACGTCTCTCTCATTCAGGACCTACAAAAAATTACCAGCTTTACTAATGAGAATACCATAATCATTGACATTTAAAAGTAGTGAAATGAGAGAAATCAGAAAATTAATGCTGCCATTATGCAGACTGTAAAGGTTAAACAAAAGTACAGGTAATTTAGAACACACAACTTAAATGTCAAATAATAGGAACACCCTAAATTTGACCCATGATGAAATCAAAGATAAGGAAAATCTTAATTAAAATTTTAAAACCTTCCTTACTCCCAAATGCTCTAATTGAAATGATAGTTTTAATCCAACAATTTTCACTACATTCCATTGATTACCAGCCATTACCTTTTAGCAACACAACAGTTGAGGGATTAGTAAAAAAGAGATGAAAAAAATAGCTTTCATTTGTGAGTGTTTTGCAAGCCCTTAACCCACAGAAATTAACCACATTAACAGTCACCAAACAGTAAAACAGAATATGATAGAATTTAATACCAGAAGATCCAAACTTCAGATTCATTGGAAAAGGATAACCAGAAGATCTCACAGACAAATAGCAAATATGAAAAAACATAGAATATAAAACATTTACTAAAAAGATCCTGGCAATACATGTGGAGACCATAACTTTGCAAAATCAAACCATATAGCCCTTCCTAGTAACATTAGACTTAGGGTCTATATTATATATTCAAAGCTTCAAAATTTCGAACCTTATATGTTCGACAACATATGAGTGAAACTTGAAACCTCAAATATATAATAAAAAACTAACAAAAACAAAAAACTTACCTTAACGCTCTGAGCAGGGGGGGAAACCCCCCTGCACCCCCCGACCTTCCCTATTTAAATATACCAACTCCGAGACTGCACTTCAGTGCAGAAAAGGGAAATTTTCCCATTCTGCATGTACGGAGCTGTTGTCTTTCACCTTCGAAATTTTCAAAGTTTGATCATATGGTGTCGACCATATGACATTCAAACTTTGAAACAATCGGCAATTTAATAGGGAACCTTAGACTTAATCTAAAAACATTTATTAATCAGGAAGTAATCTAAAAAAAAATCTAACAAATAAAACTAATCACTATAATAAAACCGCAAACTGTGAAGACTTACAATTATAAAAAATAGAACTTCAGTGGACTAAAAGAAAGGCACACTGACACTGAATGGATATTAAGCTTTTGTTCTTGTTAAGATGTAAGAAGTTCTTACATCTTAACAAGTAAGAAAGTTTAATATCTGCTCAGCGTCAGTGTGCCTTTCTTTTAGTCCATTGAAAAACTAATCACTAATTAAGAATTAATACATGATCTAATATAATACAGCCATATTGCACACTAGCCAAACCCAGGAATGAGGGAAGACCCTCTCTCCCCAAGCATCAGTGATCTATGTCATATGTAAGCTATCTGCTAAATATATAAATTATATTACAAAAACAATAAAACATACAAAAGAATGCACAAAAATTAAAAAAATGCCCATCACTGAAGAACAGAGAATTTCCATAACAACCAAAATAGAAATCCAGCCAACCCAGAAATAATTTAAAAGAGCATACCATTGATCACAATATAAATCTACAAGCAACATAAATTTAAAAGACCAGCAACAAAACGTAAGCCAAATATACTGTAGATGAATGGAAAAAAAACGACCATAAAACACACCAAACTTTTATTTTCGGCAAAAATGTAATGGTATCAGCACATATTTACAGTTCACATCATCTTTTGATATACAAAGTATAGCATACTTAGATGTAATAATATTTAAAGAAAATGGGAAGTTATTTTCAAAGATCAGCAAAAAGAATGTGCAGAATAATGCATATTTGCATTTTACCAGAATGCATTCAAAGAAAACTAAGGAAAATGTGATTAAGGGACAACTAATGACAGTCAATCAGCTAACTATAAAAGATGAAGACTTTGAAACAGAAAGCAAGAATTTATTACATAAGTTTGTAGTAAGAGGGTATCCAAAGTATTTAGTGAAGAATAGACTAGAAGAAATTAATGCAGTCAAAAAGAATGCAGATTTTACTACTCTAAGGGCTGGAAATAAAGATTATAGTACAGCTATGCAAATTTCTAACAATGTAGACTCAGCAGCTATCAACCATATTATAAATAACAATTGGAAGATTGTAAAAAGGTGTGAGGAGGTTTACAAAGTAGTAGGAGAACGCCTATGTTTGTGCAGAAATAAGGAAAAAGTTTTAAAAACTTGTTTCAGAATAAGCTGAACGTTAAACATGAAAAGGTAGTCAGTGGAAGAATGCACAAATGTTTGGTTTGGAATTTATGAGATTTAGTTTATGATGGTATCAATGAAATCACTATAAACAACTACAAAATTAATATCAATGGACATTTTACAACAAATCTAAATATGTAGTGTATCTGATTATTTGCAGGTCATGTGGGGCATTTTATGTAGGATGAATTAGCAGAGAATTAAATAAAAGAATGTTTGAGCATAAAAGTTGAGATTAAAAATGAAAATAATGCTATAGGTAAGCATCTGGAGCATTTTTCCAGGCCTCTGCTGAAAACTGGCTTTGTTCCAAGTCGGACTTTCCCAATTAACAAATGTTAAATAAATAAATAAAATAAAAATTATAAAATAGGGAATTGTCAGACAGATTTAAAATGTTTAGTGTTAGGTGAAATAAGGGATTATGCAACAATGTTTAATGCAGAGGAAGAACTAAGTTGGCTTGAATATTTATGGCAAGTCATGTTAAATGCATGTTACCCACCAGGGTTGAACAGCCATGAAGGTTTTGTGGCTTATTTGAAAAGGAAAGGGTTAAGGCATTTTGATGTATTTAAATGTATTTTGTAGAGCAGTCTATTCAGTCTGATGAAGTCTCAGTGTTGAGAGACAAAAGTGCTTACTGGATTTGCTAAAAATAAAAGTTTGGTGTATTTTATGGCAATTTTTTTCATTCAAAAATTTAAAAGACCTGCACCAACAACATCAAAATTCAAGTTGAGAGAGAAAGTCAATGGAGGCCAACTTCAATCTGATGAACCTCTAGAGTCATGTCACATAAAGAAATAATAAGCATCAGCAAATCAAATGAAAATCTAAAAGAAGTCTGATGGTTCAACAATACCAAATTATAATTTAAGGTTTATGCCATATATCCAAGGGGCACAGAAAGCACATTACGTAAATATTATCCAAACCATTCAAAGTAAATTGCAAGCGGATTTGTATAAAATGCTTGCTCAAACTTCTACAAAAGATACAAGATTCATAAGGAACATGTGAACAATATAAAGGAACCATACAGCTCATATTGTAATGATGAGCTAGCATATGTAGTAGCCACAACATTACATTTCAAGGGTAAGTAATCAAAAACATAAAAGAAAAAAAGCATTTCAATACAGTAACAGTCAGCGATATTAAAGAAGAGTATAAAAGGTGTAACTCTAAGAAGTGATAACTCTAACAACAAAACTATATATTGCAAAAAGGAAGAAAAAGATGTTTATTCTAAGTTGGCATCTCATGATACTTAAAAAGAAATCTTCAAAATCCTAAGCAAGTGATAAGACTGTTTAAAACTACGATTAAGTCACAATGATCACTAAATCAACAAACAATAACAATGTATAAACAAAGCATGCTGAAGACATCTGCAACCTTGGTATCACTGTAAACAACAGAATTTTGATTGTCCATCAAGAAAGACAAAGTAGTCAGACACTTATATCATATGGGATCACCCAATACCAACAGTTCAAAAGATAGATGCTAGAAAACCGGATATAGTGGTCCAAGAAAAGAAGACAAAAGTAGCATTGATCATTAAACTCATCACACCTAGTGATTACAGTGTCTTGCATACAGAGAGACACAAAGTCATAAAATACCTTGATCTGCAGGCAGAAATGAGAGCAATGTGGAAGAAAGATACCCAGACAGTTCCAATAGTAGTAGGAGCAACTGGTCTTATAAAAAAGAATTTACAGTCTTATTTAGATATGTTACCAATTCATGTAACACCGTACAAATTGCAGAAGGAGTCATTACTGGGCACATTGCGGGTGCTGTGAAGACCACTTTTGGCTAACTTCAAAGAGTGAAACAATACTAATTTCATGAACTTTAATCATATTTTGACTTAGGAATGAGGTCCATTCCCATCTTGGTATTAGAAACCCAAAAGACTTGGAGAAATTAAAAAAAAATCAGACACTTCATTTGAAACTTGATTAGATGCTGTATAAAAATGAATGACTCTGGAGATTTAACTTCAGAAGAACTCTGGATAAATATATATTATGCTTCCTCCCCACATAAAGGCCCTTTTTTTCCTAACAAATCACAAAATCTTGAAGAACTTAATACATCTGAGGAATATCGGTGATCATTATGTGAGAAATTTGTGAAAAATACCATGAGGAGCTCAAACAATGGACATTTTATTATCATCAGTTTAAGCACTAAGAAATGGTCATTTAATACAGAAAAAAGTATCACATAGTTTATTAAGTAGTTAAGGGATACAGACTTAGCAACTTTATATAATAAACAGGCTATTTTGATGGCTACATACTGCTAAACCTGCCACTTTCTCTTTAATGAGCTTAAAATCATGCTCAGAACTCATACAAAAGAACTCACTGGACACTAATTCTTGAGTCACAATGTAAGAGTTTCTGGCTTTCCCCAGTATTCACAAAGATATTTAATGACAGACAATCTCAGAAGATTTGTCTCTTGTAGTGGGGTAATTGTGTTCTTCACTTCTACAAAGTAATAGCTTAATCTACTTTTAATCTGTGGATTTTTGCTATTTTTGTTTCTCTTGAGGTAGCAGACTCAATGATGTTGCCCATTTAAGTTTTCTATCCTTTGCCATCATTAAGTTAGTGGACAGCATGATTTCACAGGGACAGTATCCATCAACAGAATACTAAAATAACTGTAGAAAAGAATTGAATATGTTCAAGAAAAGAAAGGAAAAGTAAATAAAACCAGTACCTAAGTGCAAATGCAACTGGAACATGCTAAAACAGTCAAAATATCTATGTAAAAGAAAATGCCACAGAGCAAGTAAACAGATGATGGAGATAAAGGCTCACTCAGCATAAAGTAAATATTATGGGACTGAGAGATATCGGAACAACATCTATAAATCACACTGCTATCCTGAAAAAAAACTTCCACTGAATTGACAGTGATATCATCTGCTGACTGACGAAACAAGAATTTCTGTGGTACAGGAACATTAAGTAAATCAGCTTTAACAATATAATTGTAAGATTTTTACTATAAACCATACCCACACTTTGTAAAACTTCCCTTGTTGAAACATTAAATATTTTCAATGTACCAAATAACTTGTCAATTTTGCTGATACTTTGGACTCTAATTTTCCTAAATGTACTCTAAAATAAATTATGTATGAAAGTTTTAATACTCTAAATACAAAGGCGTTAAATTAAATACATTTTACCATATTTAACTAACAACATGAACATCCTTATCAAATCATAAATATGCAAAAGGAACAACTTTGTCACTTAAGTTAAATGCTGTTAGAAAAATACATGAACTGTCTTGTGAGAATTTTTCCTTGGAATCAGATTTGTCATTTTACTAAAAGGAACATTTTAATTATTTGGTAAAACAAATCCTTTAAATCTTTTAGGTTAATTAAATAAGATGGAAATCTAAAATTTTGATTTCCACAATAAAACATTACTATAGATTAGTATTTTAGAAGTTAAACTACTAGAAATATAAATTCTCTCTCTTCTGGTTTGAGTCCTGGCCCCAAAAAAGAACTAGATAATGAATTTCCTTCTTAACCTCAATTTCAGAACTTTAAGTCCACTTTATTAATACATTTGTACATTTAGAAAATATAGGTGTCCTAATTAAAATAGCATTAGCTTTATCAATTAAACAACTGACATCTCCTGTCATAATTAACCGACCCATTAAATTATCTAGAATATTTCTTGCAAATTTAGTTCCTAAACCAGGAATTAATAAAGATTACAAAGAGTACGGAATCTATTTTGAAATTAAACAGTAAATAGTCCTTTAATGTTACTATAAAAATGTAACTTTTGGCATGGCAATAATTTTCCATTGAAAGATTCCTTATTCTATTTTTACTAAATGATTATGAAAACTTACGATATATGCATTTGAAATAAGCTTGCCAATATATTCATTTAAAAGACGTGTTTCTTGTAAAAAGACCACAAAAGAACTACACTTTTTCAAAAATTTAAATAGCTTACCTCCCCTTTTGCAGACTATTCAGTCCATTTAAATTCAATAAAGCTAAATAGAAACATATAATAAAGATGAATAATTGCTACACATTTTTGAGACTCAAGGCCTGTACAAACCACAAGTACTGTTGGTGACTTCCTGCTGGTGAGGAAAATAATTGCATTTTCCCCCCTGGTCGACCCATAGTGGCGGCACATAAATAGAAGTTATGTCCTTACCATAACGTTCCATGTGGAGTGTTCATCTCGCCTTTGTTCTTACACATGGGTTCGGAGCCGATCCTCGGCTCCGTCGCCTCTTGCAAGCTCTGCATCGAGAAGAAGCTCGAGACAATCTAATACCCACAATCCCCCTCTGCCTTTACCTCAGATCTAGTTTGCAAGCAAACCAATCTACAGAATAGCACATTCATGCTTATACACATATGTATAGAAAGAATCTACAGATAACTATATATATATCTAAACAGACACATATATATATATATATATATATATATATATATGCCAACTATGTACACAATATCGTAACAGTAGCAGAATGCTCCTGGCCAGGCATCAAAGAACGTTCTTCCTAAGGGTGGGAGGGTGGGACTGTAAGAACAAAGGCGAGATGAACACTCCACATGGAACGTTATGGTAAGGACATAACTTCTATATGTGATAGTGTTCAATCTCGCCGTTTGTTCTTACACATGGGTAGCGTCCCTAGCTCCTTGATCCTGAGGAACTCACGGGAGGACGTTCTTGAGCACAGTGGAACCAAAGGTTGCCCTGTCCCTAGAAACCTTGTCTACTTTATAATGAGAAATAAATGTATGTGGCTTAGACCAAGTAGCAGCCGCACAAATAGCGTCCAGTGGTAGGCGAGCTGCATGAGCCAAAGACGTAGACACTGACCTTGTGGAATGTCCTTTGGGTTTGTGTAAAAGGGTTTGATTTGAAGAATCGTAGACATAGATTATACAATCCGTTAACCATTTTGAAAGAGTTCTTTTGGTAACTGCAAGACCTTTCCTGCTATCAGCAAAAGCCACAAAGAGTTGATCGTTTTTTCTGTGATCTTTTGTTCTATCCAAATAAAATCTTAGCTGTCTGTGAACATCCAATTTGTGTAACATATACTCCATTTTGTTGGAGTGATTTTTGAAGAAAGTGGGTAATTCAATGGACTGATTAATATTGTTAACAGAACACACTTTAGGGAGGAAGGATGAATTGGTTCGAAGAGAAACTCTGTCAGAGTGAAAGATCAAATAAGGGTGCTTGATGGAGAGAGCCTGAAGTTCAGATACTCGCCTAGCGGAAGTAATGGCTACCAGAAAGAGAGTTTTCCAGGACAAAAATTTTAATGGGCAAGAAGAGGCGGGTTCAAAAGGGGGCAACATTAATTTAGATAACAATAAATTTAGACTCCAAGGTGACGTCGGAGTTCTGACCGGTGGTCTAATATGAAAAACTCCTTTTAAAAAGGCTTTACAAAGTCTGTGAGCCATAACAGGAGCTCCACATTCTTCTACATGGAAATTCGAAATGGCAGCCAATTGAACTCTTAGAGTAGCAGGAGAAGCACCCTGATGAAATAAGTCCGTTAAGAACTCTAATATCTTATTCAAAGGAGCTATAAAAGGATCCACATGGTGTGTATTCGCCCAGAATACAAATCGCTTCCATTTGCTAGTATATGTTTTAGTAGTGGAAGCTTTATGTGAAGCCACCAACATATCCTGGACTGCTGGTGACAAAAGATCAGACCTGGCTAAGTTGGGAATTGGAGCAGCCAAGCTGCTAGATGGAGTGACCGGAGCTGGATGGGGAACCCCTGACGAGTGAGTCAATAGATCTGGCTCTGGGTCCAGAATCCAGGGTCCCCGAATGCAGTGTGTTTTCAGGAAGGGAAACCAAATTTGACGAGGCCAGAATGGAGCAATGAGGATTATCGTCCTGTGTAGGTTCCTGGCTTTCTGGAGAAACTTTGATATAAGAGGAAATGGAGGAAATGCGTACAGGAGTCCCGGGGCCAATCAGAACCAGTGCGCCCCTGGGGACTTCCCCTGGAGGGGGTAATAGGGCAAAGTAGCTCCTGCATTTGGCATTCATTGGAGACACAAACAGGTCGCAGGAAGGCTGGCCCCACGTGCGAAAAATCCTTTTCGCCACTGACTGTTTTAGGGACCACTCGTGCGGTAACAGAATTGCTCTGCTCAGCCTGTCGGCTATGACGTTGGAAGACCCCGGGATGTGCGTTGCTATTAGAAAGCGACCCGTGGACTCCGCCCACTGCCAAATTCTCATGGCCTCTCTGCATAGTTGATAGGACTTGGTTCCAACATGCTTGATTATGTACCAGACTACAGACATGTTGTCCGTCTGAACTGCAATAGTCCCTACAGGAAGAAGGGGAGCAAAGTGTTGCAACGCTAGAAACACTGCCCTCAACTCTAGAACATTGATGTGCAGATTGTACTCCAAATTGGTCCATTCGCCTTGGACTGTCTGTCCCTGAAAGATGCCCCCCCCACCCTATCAGGGAAGCGTCCGTGGCCAACGTAATTGTGGGCGTGGGTAGCACAAACGGCCTCCCTTGGAAAGGTTGCACGCTTGAAGCCACCAGTTTAGATCTGTTTTGCATGTCTTTGTTATAAGAATCTCGTGTGTTAGAGGTAGTTGTTGAAACGACCATTGTGCAAACAGTAGCCATTGTAGGACTCTCATGTGCAGCCTTCCCAGGGGAATTGCAATAAGGGAGGCTGACATGAGGCCCAACACCTTCAGTACTAGTTTTGCAGGAGATTTCCTTGACAAGAGTAGAAGACGATATGAGTCTGAAGTGATAATATCCTTTCTGGGGAAGCCTCAGAATCAACTGACGGTGTTTAATTCTGCTCCTATGAACAAGATATTTTGTGATGGCTGAAGTAAGGATTTTCGAAGTTTACGGAGATCCCTAGGTGAACACACAGTTGAAGAACAAAGTCTCTGGCCTGCAGTAGTTGACGCCGGTGGTGGCCGAAAGGAGCCAGTCGTCCAGATACGGAAACACCTGGAATCCTGGCGCCTCAAGTGAGACGCTACCACTGCCATGCATTTGGTGAAGACCCTGGGGCTGAGGTCAGACCAAAGGGCAGGGCTCGAAATTGAAAGTGACTGGCTCCCAGCCGGAAGCGCAAATGATCTCTGGATGCCCTGGCCATTTTGATGTGGTAGTATGCATCCTCTAGATCTATTGAGCACATCCACTCATCCTTCTGTAAGAATGGAAGGATCGATTGAAGCGTGACCATTCAGAACTTTTCTTTCCTGACGAAAGTATTGAGGTAGCTTAGGTCTAGAATGGGCCTCCAGTCCCCTGTTTTCTTTGGAACTAAAAAGAACCTTGAGTAAGTCCCGAATCCTTGCTGGTCCGCTGGGACTGGTTGGATGACTCTTTTTTCTAGCAGCTTTGAAATTTCTATGGCTGCTGGCTCTCGCAGATGGGGCGGTACATCTGGGAGTCTTTTCTTTGGAATGGGATGGGATAGGAAGGGAATGTTGTAACCTCTGGTAACCACGCTTTTTACCCACTTGTCTGTAGTTATATTTTGCCAGGCCTGAGGGTATAAGGCTAATCGACCCCCGACTGCCTCCAGAGCAGGACAGTCGGGCCTCCTCTCAGGAGTGCTAGAAAGGTTTACCAGGGAGTGTTTCCCTGTCACCTTGATGTTGCGGACCCACTCTGCTGCCAGGGCGGCGTCTTCCACCTCTGCCCCCTCCTCTGCCTCTAGAGGGGGCATCACCCTGTGTGCCCGAGAAAGATCCTTGGGGTTTTCGAAACCACATTTTTCCACCGCGTTGCCCTTTGGGGTACGGTCTGGTTGGGGTGGAAAAACGGACTCCGACAGCAGACAGAGTCTTTCCCTCTTGTTCACACCGGGTAAGGGTCTCCTTTACCTTGGGGCCAAAAAGAGTGGCACCGTCAAATGGGGCGTTGTAAAGGAAGACTTGAAGGCTTCCAAAGGAGCATAGGCGCATCCAGGATTGTCTACGAAGAGCAATCGCTGAAGCTGCTGCCCTACTCGAACCTTCGCTGCGAGAAATCAGCCTCATGGACGAAGTTAACAATTGATGTTAGGGTATTAAGTTGCGCTGTCACTTTCTCTGAGACAGCTGCATCTGTAGCACCCTGGAGGGTATCTTCCAACTCTTTGACTAGATCCCTCTGTAGACGTGTAAAATGGGTCAAATAGTTCAGGGACCGCATGGAAAAGCCGCTGAACTAAAATGCGCTTCCCGTATCTATCCATCGCCCTAGAGTCTTTATTAGGAGGATGGACAGACGAAGAAGACTCCGACATCTCCTTTTCGTGGCTGCTGCCACCACCATAGCGCCTACTGGAACTCCTTTTGTAAGGTAGGACTTATCCTGAGGTGCTGTGATGTATTTGTTAGGTTTCCTTGGAACAGGTTCCACTGTGTCAGGAGCCTCCCGCCTTCGAGCGATTAGTTCCATTAGTTCGTCAAGGGCGGAGTGACCCAGGAGGAGGAAGGCCGAGCACCAAATGCCTTCAGCAGAACTGACTCATCCTCAGAAGGGGAAGGGACTGCCAGTCACCTCTGCTTCAGGATCTCCAATATGTCGAAAAAGAGACATCTTCTGAAGGTGACTTAGGGGACCCTCTGACTCATCTAAGTCAGTATCAGATGTCAAGGATTCCTGTGGAGAATCCAAGTGTCTCCTCTTACACAATCTCTTCCTAGGGACTTCTCGTGGGGAGCATCCGAAGAAGCCTCGGAGGAAGAGGGGCACCCTCCAGGGGTGGCTGAGACACTGGTGCCCGACGCTTGGATGTGGCCGTGGGTGCAGATGAAGACAAAGGCCCTTTATGGGGAGGAGAGACTGCTTCCACTGACGTGGTTGTCTGGGTAGACAACACCTTCCTCATCAGGTCGAACGCCCCGGTCCCGATCGAAGAGTCCCCGGTTCGAAGAAATGGGAAGAATCCCGACACAGGCATCAAGGCATCGACCCGAGGACGGAGCCGAATCGATCCGCCGAGGCCCGAGGGGAGAGTCGGAACCGACGTCGGTTCGACTCTCGCCCCGGAACCAAGGACAGACCGTCGGCCCGAGACTCCGGTACCGGGTCCGACGTAGTCGAGGTGAGGGAACAGACCGAGAAAGGACGGTTCTGGACCCGAGGGCTCCACAATCAGTAGATCAGCCTCTTCCGGCTCCAAAGACTGAATCGGTCTCGGAGGAGGAATGGATGGAGATACAGGGAGGCCTTCAAGTTTCGACACCAACTGGGTGGAAACCGAAATAAGTTTGGAGGGGCGAATGCTCCAATAACTTCTGCACCACGCGATCCACATCGACATCCGAAAGTTTGGAGGAAGAACGGGTCGAAGGAACCGAAGACGGAGCCGACCTCAATAAGGTCAAGGAGGGAGCTCCATCACCGGTTCTAAGACTCGAGGCTCAGGAACCGATACCAGTTGAACACTCCCCCAAGTCTGTGGAACCGGTGATCTAACCTTTGAAGAAGAGCTTGGAGCCGATGACTTAGGCTCCGACGCCTTCTCCTTAGAGGACTTCGATGCCTGGTCAGAAGCATCCAGAGCCTCTTGGAAAGCAGGTTTCAATAGACCTCTGTCCATTAGTTTCCTGCGCCTATCTGTCATGACCCTCCCACTAAAAGAGTGACAGATGGAGCAATCCTCTTGTAAGTGGAGAGGGCCAAGGCAGTAGACGCAGGAACTATGGTTGTCAGTGACCGACATTTTCTGGCCACACTGACAACGCTTGAAACCAGACTTTACCTTCTCAGACATTATAGGGAAGAAAGACAAATCCAGTAAAAAACAGTCAATCCGATAAGTTAGTCAAAACCGATGAAAAATTGTCAAATCCGGTAAATTTTCCTTACTAGGTAAATATGAAGGGTGTAGGCCCCGACAAATATTTAACCGATAATTAAAGTTAACGGTACCAACAAATTATCGGAACCACAACACAATCATACAGTTAACACTGAAAAACATCAAATAGACTAGAATCCTAATAAAATATAACAAAATAAAGTTATATCTTAGCTTAGAAACTCTCGAGCTAGCTCCCAACGAACGATGCAGCAGCGGCAAACTAGATCTGGGGTAAAGGCAGAGGGGGATTGTGGGTATTAGATTGTCTCGAGCTTCTTCTCGATGCAGAGCTTGCAGAGCCGCACGGAGCCGAGGATCGGCTCCGAACCCATGTGTAAGAACAAACGGCGAGATTGAACACTATCACATCTATTTTTTACACAATATTGGAATATTTTTGCACTCTTATCTTTTGAATTACGTTGTTAAATTAGATTCTTATATTAAGGATACTTTTCAGTTTTTGGAGAAATTGAAAAATGTTAAATGTGACAATGGTTATTATTGGATGGTTGTTGTTTGTCTTTTCAGCTTTTCCCGGTTAGGGGTCGCCACAGTGGAACTCCGGTCTGCTAATGATTGTCAGTCAATTTTTTATGGTGCCGAGTTGCCAGCCCGACTCCCAACCTTCAGCGAAGGCACACCCATTCACTCATGTCTTTAATAGATGTAAAAAGTTTATATACTAGTACTACCCATGTGTTAGGAATTGAAGCTCTTAAGTTTTTCTTGGGAGATAGTCCTCTTAGTAACTATGTTATAGAATTAGTTCATTTTTGTTTAACTAATATTTTTTTTGTTTAACAACTGCATTTACCATCAACAACAAGGAACTGCCATGGGTGCGTCTTTCACTCCTATGTAAGCCAATCTTCTTATGGGGCTCTTTGAAATTTAATTTCTTTATAGATGTAGTTTTTTTTTAATAATTTTGTAGTTCTTTATTGTAGGTACAGAGATGACTTAATTTTTTTATGTAAATGAGGTGCTGATTTAGCTCCCCTTTTTATTAAGGGTTTGAGTGTTAATCGGTTTCAATTAGAATTTGATGGTTTGCAAATGGGGAAATCAGTGAATTATCTAGATGTAAATTTAGAAATAAGGGGGGGGTGTTATAGTCACTGGTATATATAGAAAATGTACTAGTGACATTTGTATTCTTGAAAGTAAGAGTTATCACCCCCCCCACTTGCCATACAAGCTTTACCCTATAATGAATTATTGAGTGTGAGCAGATTATGTAATGATGTAAATATTCTACAGAAAGAAATTCTTAGCACTTGTGTTGCCTTCAAACAAAGAGGGAACGATGAAATGTTAATTATTCTGTACAAAAATTGCTTGATTTTAATTCATCTTGCACTAATATTTCTGTAGAGAGAACTAATGAAAATAGAGCTAGAGATGCAGCACAAGGTAATAGAAAGGTATATTTTGTAATGGTGTATAACATCTTGAGTCAGAAAATCACAGATATTATTAAATACTATTGGCCCTATTTAATTAATAATAGGGAAAGTGTGAAGAATTTATATAAAGTTCCACTTATTTCATATAAAAGAAGTAGAAACATAAAAGATATGTTAATAACATAGCACATTTATACAACCTTGTGATAAGATAAATATACATCCTGCCAATTGTGGCACCTTCCCATGTGGAAGGTGTTCCATTTGTCCGAACATAACTAGATCTTTTGACAAAATGAGTACAATTAAATTTTGTTGAACATCTGTATATTCTTGTATCACTAAATCAGTAGTATATGCTTTGTCATGCCTGTGTAATTTAATTTATATAGGGGAAATGGAAAGAATTTTTAAGTTGCGACTTCAAGAACATGTTAGGGACATTACAAATAAGAACCTTATAAGCCCTGTTGCCCTACATTTCAATCTTAGCCATAACAATGACCCTTCTTTTTTTGAAAGCTTGTATTGTAGAACAAGTATTGTACAATGAAACATTGTATATTCTGAAATTTAACTCATTGTTTCCATCTGGTTTGAATAATGAATGTAACTGGAAGGTTTTCCTTTACAAAGTTTTTTAAAATTATGATTAATTGTTTAATTGGTTTAATTAAGTGTAATTGTGCATAATATATATATATATATATATATATATATATATATATATATATATATATATAAGTATTGTATGGTGATTATACTATTACTCCTGGAAGGCTGGTTAGTGCCGAGGCACCAGAGTTCTTTTATTAAACAGTTTTACAAACAGAGATTGTGGTGCAGCTTTTTTCCTGGCTGAGTAGTCTGGTTTTTGTTTTTCTTTATTCTGTGTTTTTTGGTTCAATAATTGCATTTTTTGTCTGTGAGTTGCTTAAACTGATAGAGCTGCTTTCTGTTTTACCTGTTACATTTGTCTTCTGTATTGAGAAATCTGCTTGGCCTCGTGTTTTTGTTCTATGTGGTAGACAGACAAATTGCCCACGCTGCACACTTCACATGCTTTTTTTCATTAGTTAATTTGTTTCTTGAGTGATATTTAAATGCACAGACTATATCTGTGGCCTTGTCTTTTCTGATAATACTCAAAGCCTTCAAAAACTACAAGCACTGGTGGTGACTCCATGCTGGTGGGGAAAGTAATCTTTTTTTGTCTGTGAGTTGCTTAAACTGATAGATCTGCTTTCTGTTTTACCCTGTTCCATTTTGTTTTCTGTTTTGAGAAATCTGTTTGGCCTGGTGCTTTTGTCTATGTGGCAGATAAACACTTAAATTACACAGAATGAACATTTCACATGCTTTTTTCATTGGTTAATTTCCTTCTTTCTTCAGTGATACTTAAATAAACAGAGTATATCTGTGATCTTAACTTTTCCTGATAAGAATCAAAGCCTACAAAAACTACAAGCACTTTTGGTAACTCCCTGATGGTTATTTTCCCCAACCTACCAACCTCCCCATTCCTTGATCTGCTTTTTAAACTTGATGATTTTTAACCTGCCCATCATTACTGTAAATTGAGCATCATACGCTCCTCCCTTTCTACATTGCTGCTGATACCCTGAATTATTTTTTTGCCTTCCCTTGTGCTTATTTTGAAAAAAAGTGCATTTTGCCACTCATTGTGTATTCTACTGATTTACTTGCTCTGAATTCATCATCTAGCTAGCTGTTGGATAAAATAGTGTATGTTTACACTCTAGCAAGCTCTTTTCTGTCTTTTTACATCAAGAGGACAGAAGATTTTCCATTAGTGACAGTGGATGGTAGCCTGGTCTGTAGAGGTTAAAGAAACATACTAAATATGCTTGCATATAGTTGTTTTATTGGCCAGAGGTCTTTGTTTACCTTGTTTTTAGTGCCTTTATAAATTCTGCATAATTAAGTGGTTCTTGGCTCATGTCTACAAAACAAAGATGTTTGACTGAATAATCATACTTTTATAAGTTGTTTACTGTACATTGCTGTTTCCTGAATTACTTATTGCCTTTCCTTAAGTTTAAGTATTTTTGTGGCAGCATTTCATTCTGGACACTCTTTTACTGTGCTTCTACATTAGCAGGACTGGGATTATTCAGTGGCAGTAGGTATTTGCCTGGTCTATCTGAGTTGAGAAACACACAAAAGGGTTCTAAATGTAACCATTTTATTAGCCCGAATGCTCAGTAGTCATTACTTGTGCTGGTATAAGTTTGGCACATTTGAACTGAGCTGCTCGCCATGCCATTGACTTGTATAGATGCAAACATCTAGAAACATTGCTTATTTTCATTACACTGTTAAAATTTACTGCACTATTTATTTATTTATTTGCACTTTTTAAAGTTTAAAGTTGCATTTTCAAACTGCTGTAAGGGCTGCTTTTCTGCAATGAAATACATTGTAAATAGTGTTTCTTAGCTACTATTTGGGATCTGTTTGTGGTTCCTTAACACTTGGGCTTCAGACCAGTAATTTTACATTAAGAGAGTCAAAGTCTGCATCTTGTGGCAGGAGAGGGCTGATATCACCTACATGAGCAGGGGATTGCTGGTGGAAAGCTCATTATGTGCTTACCTGATTGTCCTTACTGCACAGTTAGTGTGAAACATCCTTTTTTTCCTGATTGTACATAAGCCTTGCATTTGCATGAGTCTTGGTTCATTTATCCAGGGCTAATCATCACTTGGTAATGATGCCAGAGACTTTGAGCAATTTTGCTTAGCTGATAGGCCTTAGGGCATAGTTAGTGTAAAATTAGCTTTTTTCTGATTGTATATAAGTCTCGTATTTACACGAGTCTAGGCACATTTATCCAGAATTGCTCATCCCTTGTGACAACACCAGAGACTTTGAGATATTTTGCTAACATTTGAACCGATCCTTGGCAAGATAATTGAAATTAAGTATCATTTTGCACGTGCATTGCTTATATTCATTATCTTGCAAAAGTCAACTGTTCTGTTTATTGGGATTTTTTTTGCACTTCTTTAATGTTTAAAGTTGCATTTTCAAACTGCTGTAAAGGCTGATGTTCTGTATTAAAATACACTGCAGCTGATGTTTCTTAGTTAGTATTAGGCATTTGTTTATGGTTCCTTAACACTTCGGCTCCAAGCCAGTCATTTTACATTTAGAGAGGAAAAGTCTGCACTCTTGTGGAAGGACAGGGCAGATTTCATCTATGTGAGCTTGGGATTTCTGGTGGAAAATTCACTGTGTGCTTAACCGATTGACCTCAGGGCATAGGTAGTGTAACATTTGCTTTTTTTCTGATTGCATATAAGCCTCACATTTTCTCAAAGATGCTCTTCATGCTGAGGTGGCTACTGGAACCTTTTATATACACAATCATCAGAAGCTGAAATTTCCCTGTAAAAACCACCTTGGAACTTTACCTCAGTCCCGTTTTACTCATGGGGTAACTAGTATGCATATTGAGCAGCATTTACGTATTTAGTTAGGACTATTGAGGCCTACCTGACCTTATTATAGCAGCTAGGACTATTGCTGCTCATACACCATCTGGTTTGGGTGCAGGGCAGCATCTCTGGTTATGTTAGCTGCAGATTACACCAAGTAAGCACCCTTCCTTGATCCGGTTACAAACACCCTCCACTCCTATCCCTTGCAAATACACATTAGGACCTGCAACCATGGATGGGCACTTTCCTGCTATCTCTGCATCCAGCTTGGAGGACATGAACATTCTGAGGCAATGTAACAACTGCCTTATGCGCACTGGCAGCCACTTAATTCTAGAACAGACAAATGCAGTATGTGAGAGATGTAGTTACACATTGACACTAGAGGCTAGACTCTCACATTCAGACAAACTAAGCAACAAAAAGGTTGTCAGTGACTCACATAAATCACTCTTCGCACCCATAAAGGACCAGACATATAGACTCACATATGCAGAAATGCTCAACTATAACTTACCCAAACCTCTTAGGCCTCTCAGGTGCAGTTCTCAGAAACTCTGCATGCACACAAATAAGACAATTCCCATCACAACACATAAAGCCATATCTTATTGTGTTTCAACTACTAAGCCCATATGGCAAAACACTCCACAACCCAATATTTTGGTCAAAGAAGACTCTATTGTGAGACACACTGATGTTGCACTTACCAGGCTGCACAAGGAGAAGGTTAATACTAGTTGCCTGTCAGGGGCCAGGATCCACCAGAGCATGCAAGCACTCAGGTACCAGTATGACTCAGTCATAATCCATGCGGGTGTGAATAACCTGAGATGCACCTCCTTGGGCTATATGAAGAGAGACATGAGTAAGCCCTCAGAATATGTGTCACAGTCATGTATGAGCCTAACACTGAGCAGTATTCTAATATCTCCAAAGAAGCTGCCACAATACTAGAAGAGAATGATCAACTTTAACAATTGGCTTATCTACTGCTGTTATTCCAAAGGAGTCCAAATACTTACCAGCATGGTAGACAAGCCACGATACCTTGCCAGGGATAGTCTTCACCTGTCACCACTAGGCTTTCACGTATTGGCCAAAACATTATCCACCCCATAGTGCCTTTTTTAAGCATTGCCAAACAGACAAACCTTCCAACAAAACAAAAAGCTACTTAGGACAACCGAAAGGTGTTGCTATTCAATGCTAAGAGTTTCAACACAGGACTGCACTCCCTAGATGCTCTCCTCACCCTGGAGAATGCTGACATCTGTGGAGTTACTGAAATATAGTTCAAAGCCATGGAAAGCACTCTGGCAGTGCATGGCTATAATGCCTTTCTTATGTTCCAGCCATGCACTGAACATGAAAGTGCAAAAGGTGAAGGTGTATCTATCTACATAAACTATAAGTAAACCTTAATACTTGTCAAACAATATGACATGGTTGAGCTACTCTATGTCCAACTAAACATGGCAAAAATCCATTACCATATTCTTGTTAGCTACATGTCCCTCACCATAAACCAAGAAACCCATACATCGTACCTGAAATTATTAGAATCACTCACCATCCAGCCCAATACCATACTCATTGGGGATTTTAACTACTTCTCAATTAATTGGGAGGGATGAACAACCACTAACTTGCAGGTCCAAAAACTTCTTGACTTTGTAATTCCAAATGCCCTGGAGCAGTCAGTCTGCACACTCACATGGGGAACAAATATCCTAGATCTGGTACTCACAAGTATGTGAGTGCTGCATTCTCTAGTGTGAAGTCCTCACTGGTAAAGTTAGATCACAAAGTGGTATCCCCTGAAATAAAGGTAAAACTAGCCCCCCCACCTAACCCTAAAAAACTTTAAGAACTTTTCTAAGGTAACTTACTCTCTCTTACGGGATGGTATAGCTAGTTTCCAAGCTCCTTCAAATCCAAAAACACAGAAAATTATACAGAGGCATACACTAAAGCCCTGTATGACCATATAAACAAATGCATTGAAATAGCAGTACCAGATTGAAATAAACCAGGTCAAACCACAGAAACAAGCCACCTTGGTGGACCCCTGGCATTAACAGGTTGTATAAGAAAATAAATAAAATCCTGCCAAGAGGGAATGTGCACAACAGATCAGAAAGTCCATCATTAGTCTAAATAATTGAATGAGGGAACTAATCAAGTCTCTGAAAGCAGACTTTGAGTTAAAAATAGCCTCCAGAGCAAAGGAAAACCATAAGGCAATTTTCAGTTATGTCGCAGTCTTAATGGCAACACCCAACAATGTGCAGAATTAGATGTAGATGTTATCACCTATATTCAGCCAGAAGATATAGCAAAACTGTTGGCCAACAATTCAGCTCAAATTTCACCTCCCCACCACACTCAGTTTACCCCCAAGAAATACCCTCCACCACTCCAGCACCAATTATCACAAAAGAACAGGCTAACATTGCAGTCTCTAAAGATAAAAACACTGCTTCAATGTGGCCTTACAATACACCAGGTTGCCTCTTACACAGCTCAGATCAGGACTTACTAATCAGGCACATTAGGATCTCTAGTTAACCACAGCCTTTGGAATGGCTTTGTCCTGACAAAGTGGAAAACAGCAACAGTCATCCCTCTGTATATAGTGGGTCCATCTACTGACCTGGGAAATTACAGACCCATAAGTTTGACTAGCCTTAAATACTAGGCCATGGAAAAAATAATCATGGACCTGATAAATAATGACATAGGAAACCTCCAAACATTGGACCCAACCCAATTCAGCTTTGTCAATGACAGGCCATGCTTACTGAACTTGGTGGATTTCTTTGACAAAGTCACTAAGGCCACAGTTGAAGATAAAACAGTACATACTGTCAACCTTGAGCTGACCAAGGCATTTGACACAATTTCCCACTCAGTTATTATAAATAAACTCACAAAACTGGGCATAAATATATCACCAGATGGATAGCCAATTGGATCATGGGCAGGACACATAGTTAAAGTGGGTGAATCCAGATCAGGCAAGAGGCCAGTTACTAGTGGCATGCCACAGGCCTGAAGCTGGGGCCACTCCTGTCTGGAATATAGTTCTCTGAAGTCAAGACTAATGTGGAAAGTCTCTGGATGACAAAGTCTGCTGATGATTGCAAGCTGCGGGCACTCATTGTATCCCCCAATGATGTAGATATCCTTTCAGGAGGATCTAGATCAGACAAATGATTGGTGCCAGAATCATGACCTAAAATGCATTGTCATACCCTTTGGCAAGTCAGATATCCCTGCAAATTTCAACATCAATAGCACACCCCTGAGAGTAGAACCAGAGGTGGGAGATCTAGGAATAGATAGTAGCCTGAACTTTGACTGCCATGTGTCACACAGTGGTGAGAAAGTCCTTCTATGTGGCACAACTTATAAGTAAAGGTACGGCATCCAGATCCAAGGAAATTATAGCCCTTCTGTACTCAGCCCTCATTAGACCAATAATCAAGTACAATGTGCCGTTTGGCATGTACTTCACCAGGCACTAACAGCAGCTTGCGTGACCTCAGAGATTCCTCACAAAGAAAATACAGGGTGTAAACAACATGTCCTATGTGGGAAGACTAAAAGCTCTACCCCTTTAGTTTATCTCATACTGACTAATTAGTGGTGACCTACGTCTGACCTACAAGGCACTCACAAATCCAGCCTTGATGTAGCTGCCTCACATCTGCAAGTCAAACAGCATGAGGGCCACCCAATCTAGGGATCTAAACTTAGTCAAAGATTCAAACAAAACATGCTGGAGAGACAGATATGTGCCTCAGAGATTGCCCCTTCTTTAGAACAGGCTTACTAATCACGTTAAGCAGAGTCCTTCCTTGGCCTTCTTCAAATGCACTTTGGATCAATGGATAGGGAATAGCAAATTCACACCTGGGGTAGCATCTATGTCCTTTTCAGACTGGGGCAATCTGTGAGATAATCAAGGCATAGGCACAACCCATGCCATCCTCTTACCCCTAGGGCCCATTTATTGGGTAAAATTAGATTATATTGGCTAGCTCTTAAGCTGTTAGCTTAGTAATCTCCTATAAATCTATGAACCTATGAAAAGTATGCTGAGTATGATCTATATTCAAATCTTTATAGATACAAGTATGACACTGTTAATAACAAATAACATGAAGAGAAAACAAAAAGGGGATATAACAATGGAAATGCTACAAAAATATTTACAATCCCTGTTTACAAACATCACTATAAAATCAAAATATTTTTCCCTAATAAGAAGTACAAAGTATTAAAATAAACAGATAATACAGAATAAATAGCCTAGCTATGGCAGTAAATAAAACCTTTAGCTACTATACTCTAGCTGGCCAGAGCTCTTTCATGTTATCCAACCAGAAATGCACAAAAACTTATACGGCTATTGAATTCACTGAATCATATGATTACCATATACTGAATCAAGAAACATATTTTGGCAAGGACTGGGGATTTACCTGAAGCCCAATACCTTAAGTTTCATAACTGACTATTCATCATGGGCAGACTAGTAAGATCTTAAATGTTTGATTTAAAACATATTTTAAATCCACAACTAGAATCTCACTTAACAAAGTAAAATTCTGGAAAATGTGGATGCAAATAAATATAAGAGAGTACTATTAACCTAACTGGGTAGCCCAGAGTGACCCTATGTCTTCTTTTATTTTTCAAAAACATTTTTATTTTGTTTTCATTATAAAAATACGCAAATGTACATAT
Organism: Protopterus annectens; assembly: GCF_019279795.1. Taxonomy (NCBI): domain Eukaryota; kingdom Metazoa; phylum Chordata; order Ceratodontiformes; family Protopteridae; genus Protopterus; species Protopterus annectens. Next base: position 611,081,048 of record NC_056744.1, read on the forward strand.
AACAAATACAATAAAACAATAACAAAACTATTTACAATATTTACATTCATCCATGATAAACAATCATTTTATCCATGAGAAGTTATCAGTATTTGTTCAAAAGGTTTTCCAATTTTTGCCATGCTATTTTTTATGAGGAATGTTATGAGTTGTATAACAAATGGTTTTCAGTTCTTTTTTACAAACTTTTGCTAAATTAATAAAATCTTTAAACATTAAATCTTGTTTACTTTTCCAGTTCAAAGTAATAAATTTTCTGGCAAATGCAAGAATTAACCAGAGTAACTGAATCTGAGATTTAGGTATTACATTAGGTATAGGAACATTGAACAGGATTAGTGAGTTAGAAATATGACAATTATCAGACCATAAAGCATTTATAAAATATCTGAAGTCTTTCCAGTATTGAACAACATTTCTACATTCAATGAACATGTGAACCTAGTTGGCCTCTAGTAATTCATCACATTTCCAAGATTTACTTTCACTGTTTTTGAGTATAAAATTTATTTTATGTGGAGTATAGAAACTCATATTCATAAATTTCTATGTATACAATCTCCAATATAATGAAGAAGTGGTACCATACGTAGAATTCAGTAACAATTTTTTGGATTCATGAAATATCTGTTCTCCGTTAATCTTTACATAGTAATTCCAAAAATCTGAGTCAGACTTTAGAGTGTCTTCTCTTAGTATCTTCTGAAGTTGTAGCAGTAGAGCATTTGTTATTACGTTAACTTGCAGATTCTACGTTAAATTTGTAGGCAAAAGGGCTAATAATAAGCCTTCACCAATATATGTTTTTTTGCCTATAACCAAGAAAAAAAATGTCACAATTTGAAGCAGTTTGTTTTAAATACCCCAGAAAATGACACTTAGCCAGATACTGGTCAGTTACTGATAACACTAATACACATGTGGACACTTAATAGTCAGCAATATATCAAAGAAGGTGTGCCTGAAAGTATATTTCTGAAATGTAATAATACTTAACTGGAAATGTCTAAAAGTGCAGTACCTGTGTGCTATCACTGTGTTATCACCAAACTTTTTTTTCAAAAAACTTTTTACTGAGTTTTTAGATATGCAATCAACAAGAAGAAAGGCAAAAATACAATTAACAACAATGGATATAACAATAATTACAAGGAATTAAATTATTAACAATTACTGCCAAAAAGAAGCTTAAAACTATATGCACTGTATACAGTAGAAGTCACACCTATTGGGATAAGGTTTCATAACAAGAAAGAGAAGATGACAGTGGGAGCATAGAGTATTAACATGTGCAGGAGAAGTATGTAGTCTCCCTGTTAATTTTAACTAAATTGTAAATAAGTACTTGATAAAATGCTGGAAAATTTAGACTGTATTGTTGTTGTGATAATTTACTACAGCAGCTTATAAGATTAGGCTGGACTGATGTTGGCTTTTAATTCTTCAGAGTTAAGTCCAGCAAGTATCCCAAGTATTTTTGGTAGTATTCCTTTTGTTTTATAGAAGTGTTTGCCAGTTTATGGGAGGATATGAATTTAATAGCAAGATTTTGAAAATCTTCCCATGAGAATATGAATTTATCAATCCAGTTCTTAGCCATGTAGTATTTAATGAGGGCACACACAGTGATGAGGATGTGATTTAGAATTTTGGGAAGATTAGTTGTAGTGATATGTAAGATTTCTGTTTCCCATGAGAAGGTGGATTTTTCTTATCCTATTTTTTCTAATTTTACTTTTAAGGAACACCATAGCTTGTATACTCTTTTACAGCTCCAGAAAACGTGCAACGTGTCAGCTTTTTGATTTGGGCAATAGGGGCAGTATGGTGAATATTTGGGATTGAATTTAATTAGAATTGATGGCATGTAGTAAAAAGAAGTTATGTCTTACCATAACGTTACATCTGTATTGTTAATCCTTGTTCAGTCATTACGTATGGGTATCGATTCCGAGCTCAGAACTGAGCCGGCCATTTTCCAAGCTCGCGTCAGCTTCAAACTCTCGAGCTAAACTCTTACCCACAATTCCCCTCTCCCTGTTACCTCAGATTGAGTTTGCAAGTTGAAGAAGGTAGAGGCTACCTCTGGTCAAATAACCTAAGAGAACTGGATGGTGAGATCCACTAGAAACCACAGGAGGGGGAAGGAGGGAGGGTCGTAATGAATGAACGAGGATCAACAATGCAGATGGAACGTTATGGTAAGACATAACTTCTTTATCTGATATTGTTAATCCTCGTTCATTCCTTACATATGGGACAGAGTCCCCAGCTACCTCTGTTCCTGGGAGGTTCTCATGGAAGGACATTCCTGAGCACCATAGAACCGAAAGATGCTCTTCCCCTGGAGGCCAAATCCAATTTGTAATGATTGATGAAGGTATGAGGCGTAGCCCAAGTTGTAGCTGCACAGATGTCATATAAAGAAGCTCTAGCATGGAAGGCAGCAGAAGTTGCCACCAACCTTGTTGAATGAGCTTTCATGGTAGTAGGCAATGAGATGTTACGTTGCGTGTAAATAAAGGTCACACAGTCCTTCAACCATCTAGCTAATGTGACCTTAGCAACAACCGATCCTAATCTAGGTCCAGAAAAGGCCAAAAATAACTGGTCAGATTTACGAAAGGGTTTAGTCCTGTTAGGTAAAAATGGATTTGCCTGTGCATATCAAGGGTATGTAGGCAATACTCTCCTCTGTTTGAATGGCTGGGAAAGAAAACTGGCAATTCGATGGCTTGATTAATGGACATTTCAGAGATCACTTTAGGCAGAAATGACGGATTAGTTCTCAGAGACACTCTAACTCTATTTAAAATCAAGTATGGACTCTTGATACATAAAGCTTGAAGTTTAGAAATACATCTGGCAGAAGTAATAGTGACCAAAACAAGGTTTTCCATGACAAATACTTCAGGTCGCAAGAAGAGGCTGGTTAAAAAGGTGCCATTGTTAGAGCTTGTAGAACTAATGATAAATCCCATGGTTGAATAGGTTGTCTAAAAGGTGGCTTCATATGATTCACACCTTTTATGTATGTCTTGCACAATTTATGGGACATAAGAGAGGAATCTTGGACACCCTCATGAAAATTAGAAATTGCAGCCAAATGAACTCTAATGGTAGAGGTCGATAGACCCAATTGAAACAGGTCGGCCAGATAGTCTAGTATTATCGACACTGGTGCTGAAAAGGGTAACAGGTAAATCTTTTCCACTTGCTCAGTTAAGTAATTCTAGTGGAGGACTTATGAGAAGCAATGAGAATGTCACGTACTGGTAAAGAAAGATCATTCTGCTTGGCAATCAAGGGAACTGGAGTAGCTAAGCTGTTAGCTTCAGGCTGTTCAGGTTGGGATGAATCAGGTTCTGCGGGTGTGAGATCAACTCTGGGATTGGATGGAGGACCCATGGTCGATCTAGTAGGTGAGGCCAAAGGAATGGGAGCCAAATCTGTCATAGCCAGTATGGTGCTATGAGGATTACCTTGCTCTTCAACCACCGGGCTTTCTTCAGAAACTGGGAAATGAGAGGAAAGGGTGGAAATGCGTAGAGAAGACCCAAGGGCCAATCGTGGACTAGAGCATCCCTGGGTGACTGTCCCGGAGGGGGAATCAGGGCGAAGTAGTTGCTGCATTTGTAGTTGGCCGGGATGCAAAGAGGTCGCAGCAAGGATGGCCCCAGCGGTGGAAGATCTCTGCCGCTATCAAGGGATTCAGGAACCACTCGTGAGGTTGCAGAATGCACCTGCTGAGTCTGTCTGCTATCACGTTGGAACTCCCGGGAATGTGCGTTGCTAGAAGTAAAAGGTTGGTAGCCATCACCCATTGCCATATCCTCATGGCCTCTCGATAAAGGGGGTAAGATTTGGTTCCACCTTGCTTGTTTATGTACTAGACCACCGCCATGTTGTCTGATTGAATCGCAATTGTCCCAGACAGCAGCAGGGGATGGAATGCTTGCAACACCAGAAGCACCGCCCTCAGCTCTAGAACACTTGTATGCAGATGGGCCTCTGGTTGGGACCAAGTGCCTTGGACTGTCTGTCCCTGACATAGCCCCCCCACCCCATCAGGGAGGCATCCGTGGTCACTGTGGCCTTGGGTTGCTGGGGGGAAAAGGGGCGAGACCATTGAGAGAGATTATGTGTCATCCACCAATTTAAATCCTGTTTGCACCTGTGGGTTACTCATGGTTGAAAGAGGATGCTGAAAATGATACCACTGGGTGAGCAGTAGCCATTGTAGAAGCCTCATGTGAAACCTGGCAAGGGGAACAATGGTGATGGAGGCTGCCATGGAACCCAACAGCTGTAGAACTGAGTGAGCCATGGATTTTTCCTTTGAAAGGATTGGAATTAGTTGTTGCTTTATCCTTAAAATTCTGTGCTCTGGAATAGCAGCTCTGCAGTTTTTTGTGTCAAAGATAACACCTATGAAGTCTGTCAACTGAGATGGGGTGAGATTGGATTTCTGCCAGTTTATGGTTATGCCTAGCCTTTGAGCAGCGAGGAGAGAGTATGCCAGGGCTTTTTCCAGTAGATGTCTGGTGGGGGCGAAAATGAGCCAGTCATCTAGGTATGGAAACACTTGGAATCGTTGAAGTTGCCAGTGAGCTATGACACCTGCCATGCACTTTGTGAACACTCTGGGGGCGGTAGAGAGTCCGAAGGGCAGTACTCTGAACTGGTAGTGACTGTCTCCTGCATGGAAGCGCAGAAATCTTCTTGATGGCCTGTCCACCTTTATGTGGTAGTACGCATCTTGAAGATCTATAGAGCACATCCAATCATCATTTTCCAAAAGGGGAGGATAGTCTGTACAGTGACCATCCAGAATTTTTGTACTCTCACAAACTTGTTCAATACACTGAGGTCCAAAATTGGTCTTCAGTCCCTGGTTTTCTTTGGCACCAAACATAGTCTTGAGTAGAATCCTGATCCTATCTGGTCTGGAGGGACTATTTGGATGACTCTTTTTCATAGCAGCTTTTCTATCTCTAGTGCTGCATCTTCCCTTTGACTGGGTGGAATGTCAGGAAGATTTTTTTGAAGGGATGGGACAAAGACTGAAGGGGATATGATAACCTCTGGTTATGATCCTTTGTACCCAAGAATCAGTGGTGATGGTTAGCCAGGCAGAAGGGTAAAAGGAGAAATGTCCCCCAACCACCTCCAGAGGAAAGGAGTTGGGCTGCTCTTCAGGAGCACTGGTAGGATTGACCAGGTAAGGAATCCCTGGAACCCTGGTTACATGGTCCCCCTCTGCCCCGAAAGGAGCATATTCCCTGTGAGTTTCCCCCTCTGCCTCTGAGGGAGAACTCGGCCTGTGTATCACGGAAAGGACTCTGAGATTTCTTGAACCATATCTTCCTTCTCTTTTGGTTCTGGGAGTAAGCACGTTGAGGAGAAGAATAATGGACACCTATGGCAGAAAGGGTCTTACCATCTTGCTCACATCTGGCCAGTGTGCTTTTAACTTTGGGCCCAAAAATGAGGAGGGCTCAATGGGGGCATTAAGAAAGGAAGACTTAAAAGGTTCTGCGAAGTTGCACAAGTGCATCCAGGCGTGTCATCTCAAGACCACAGCTGAACCCACCACTCTAGCTGCTCCTTCTGATGTGTGAGATATGAATCGCATAGAGGAGTTAGATATAGACTCAAGGGTAGCCAGCTGAGAGGCCATTTTGTCACGGACCTCATCAGACACTGCACCAGCCAAGGTTTCAGAGAGCTCAGAAACCAGATCCCTTTGAAGCCTGTAAAATGTGCCATATAATTCAGGGACCTGATAGCAAAAGTCGCTGAAGCAAAAGTGTGCTTCCCTATTCTGTCCAGGGCCTGGGACTCTTTGTTAAGTGGATGGATGGTCTGGCTTTCTTCTTCTGCCAGATCCTTTTTTGTTGCAGCTGCCACCACTAAAGCATCTACAGGAAGACCTTTGGACCAATGGGGATCTGAAGCAGGAGGGGACAAGATCTTATTAGGCCTCCGGTGAATAGCTTCAACAGTATCAGGGGCCTTCCAAGCACACTGCACGATGAACTTGACAAGTTCATCGGCAGGTGGAGTAACCCAGGAGGTAGGGGCCAGGGAGCGAAAGGCCTGCAGAAACACAGATTCCTCAGGGGTCAGATTAGAGAGCTGCCAGTCACCTCTCTGTTTCAGGATTTCAAGGATGTCGCCAAAGGATACCTCAGAGGGTGACCAAGAGGATCCTTCCCCCTCATCGAAATCTGTGTCTTCAGTGAGAGGCTCCTCTGTGGATTCCATGTGCTTCCTCTTACATGAACTTTTCCGGTGGACCACCTCAGTGGGAGAAGCTAGGGAAGACAATGGAAAAGGAGATTCCTGAGGGAATATGTCCTGAGGCCCTTGCAGCCGATGTCCGCTTGGTGCGACTTGTGAAACCAGTGTACCAGAGGAGGGCGGAGGTATAGACAGTCCGGTATCCCCAGCAGCAGAAAAAGCCTTCTACATCAGTTGGAAGGCTGGTCCACCCAGAGAGGAGTGTATGTCAAGGACAGGGGGCACTCCTCCCCTAAGTGGCTCAGCCTGCCAACCCCGAGTCCCTGGATGACTGTGGAGCAGCAAGCTATGCGTATCACAGCTGACATCCTGGGTCATAGCAATACTTTCCTGCCATGACGGCAACTGCGGTTCCTTAGTGAGATCCATAAAGGGAACCGCAGAAGGGGAAGACTGTACTATATCCATGGACTTCAAAGGCAATGAAGGAGGAGAATAAGAAGGTGTCTTTGGAGATGGGTGATCACCTCCCAAGGAAGGATAGTTCCTGGGGGGTGGAATACCTCTGGCCAAGAATGCCTGGTCCACAAGATGCAACACATCATGTTCAGACAGACTTCTAGTGGACCTCACAGAGACTGAGGGAGAAACAGGCCTGTCCACAAAAGAGGCAGACTCGGTGCCCATCTCATCTGATCGCACCGAGGACAACGGTGCCGAGAAAGACTGAACTACTGTAGTCTGCACCGAAGAAGTCATCGGTGCCAATGTCATTGTCTGCTCCAACACATGGATCAGTGCCAAAGTGGTTGTCGGTGCCGAAACTGGAACCAACAAAATTGGAGTCAGTAATAAAGGCCTCAGTTCTGAGGAAGATCTCCAAGCCGACACGGTCAAGGTCTGCGCTGACTAAATGGTCAGTGCTGATACAGTGGTAATGGTCTGAACCAAGGAGCCCCTCGGTGCCGATATGTAGAAGGCTGCAGGAGAGGACGGAGCCAAAATCACTAATGGAGCCAAAGGCCGGTGCCGAAGGTCTAGGCACCAAAAGCACTGGGGCTGACTGAGAGAGCTCCGGAGTTGAAATTTTAGCCTTTTTAGATTTTGGTTGTTGAGAGTCCCTAGCCAGGGACGAAGGCAAGGATTTAGCCTTAGTAGAAACATCCATTTTCTTATGGGCTTGACACGACCGGATGGAACCGTGGCAAACGAAATCTGAGGTAACAGGGAGAGAGAAATTGTGAGTAAGAGTTTAGCTCGAGAGTTTGAAGCAGACGCGTGCTTGGAAAATGGCCAGGTTGGTTCCGAGCTCAGAACCGATACCCATACGTAAGGAATGAACGAGGATTAACAATATCAGATGCATTATCGTTAATCATGATTTGGGTGTAAATTAAACGCTTGAAGGGAATTAGCTTGGTCGTATTCTCAATAGCCAATCTTTTATTTTCAGAAGAAATCGCTTGAATTTTCTCTTCCCAATAGGTTGAGAAGAGGAGGGCATTCTGGGATTTTATGTTTGAGACTAATTTATATGTCTTGGAGACCATTTTATTCTTAGTAGTTAGCGTTTTGAGAATTAAGGTGGTAGAGTTAATATCTTGGTGATCAATTTTAATAGAAGATAATTTGGTTTTTAATAAATAAATGAGCGGTGTAAGAATAATATCATATTTCTTTGGAAGCTCAAGCTTCTGTCTTAGTTCTGTTATATTGCAGTCTTGCCATTTGTATAGTTCCCAGACTGTGATGTCTTTAATGTAAGGGACGTTTGATAAGTTTATTGGTTGGTTGTTAATTAATAAGTTGGGATTAAGGTGGACAGGTTGAATGAGATCAAGAGTATTGGAGCGCTGTATTGATTTGAACAGATTTTGAAAAGTAAGGATCATATGTTTGTTAAGAGGATGTTGTTTCATTGTGAAGCAGTTTTTTTAGATTTAAATTTAGAAAGGGAGACATTTTGGATTAATATCAAGAGATTTAATCTGGTTGTACCACATTTTGGTCCACTGAGGTGTCCAGCAACTCAGATTAGGATCATAATTGACTATTTGGGCCAGTCTGCTAGAAGTAATTACATTGTAGTAAAGTTTGAAATCTGGCAACCCCAGCCCTCCTTCATCTTTTGATAAAGAAAGTTTGTCATATTTTATTCTAACAGATTTAGGGTGCCACATGAATTTGGATAAGGCCTTTTCTACATTTGTGAAGAATTTTTGTGGGATGATCGAGAGAGTAGCATTTAGCTGAAAGAGGATTCTAGGCAGGATATTAATTTTGACCACACTAGCTTTTGATAATAAGGACAGATTAATGTTTCTCCAGTTGCTGATGTCACTTTCAGTATTTTTATAGTAAATTTGTCTTAAGGATGTCATTAAAGTTGGGAGTATAGTTTATGCCTAGGTATTTTAGCTGGTATTTGGGTTTAATCTTAATATCAGGGAAGTAGAATTATTTATGGCCTAGGGGATTTAAAGGGAATATATATGATTTATTTGGATTTAATTTGTAATTGGATATATTTGAATACATCTCTAGTGAGTTTAGTACTTTTTGGAGATCGGTATTGGGAAGTTCAAAATATAAGTTTAGATCTTCAGCAAAGGCAGAGTATAAAAGTTTTACATTTAATATTTTAGGTATGTGATGGAAGGTTTTTTGGGATATAAATAAAAGCAATGGTTCCAGATAGAGATTAAAAAGGTAGGGAGAAAGGGGGGAATCGTTGTCTTGTCTCATTAGATATAGCAATAGGGTTGGATTTGAATTTGTTTATGTATATGGTAATGAAGGCTTTTTGGTAAAATACTTTAATTATGTTAATAAATTCTTGAGGGATTCCAAAAGAAGGTAAAACATTGAATAAGAAATTTAGGTCTACTCTGTTGAATGCTTTACTTGCATCAACAGTAATGGCATATCTGGGATGCTTATTGTTACCTAGAAGTCTGATGATGGTATCCAAGAGAAGAGTGTTATCACATATTTGTCTATTCTGCATAAAGTTCATTTGTTCATGCAAGATTATGGACGGAAGTATGTTTTTCAGTCTGTTTGCAATAATGAGGGTTAGAATCTTAAAGTTTATATTGATGAGGACAATTGGTCTACAGCTCGCTGGATCTAAGGGATCTGAGTTTGGTTTGAGAATTAGGATGGTTTTTGAGTTATTTAGGTGTCTGTCAGTTATGCCATAGTGAATGATGTAATTAAATATTTTTAATAGAATTTTTGAGACAGGATTGGAGAATTTTTTTGTAAAATTCCACAGTGTATCCATCTGGGCCAGGGGCTTTACCCAATCTGAGTTTATTAATCACAATTTTTATTTCTTCTGAGCAGAGGGGTGATATTAGAGAATTCTTTTGGGAGTCACTGAGTTGTGGGAATTTTAGCATATGTATAAACTCATTAAATTTGCCCCTAGAATGTGAATTTGGGAGATTATATAAACTTTGGTAGATATCTTCAAATGTGTCTATAATATCTTAATCTTTATATTTTAGTAATCCTTTATATTTGATTTCTTTAATCTTAGGAGGCCCATGTTTGATATTGATTAACCTGGCAAGAATTTTAGAGGGGGTTTGTGCCTACTATTGGTAGAGCGATCTCATTTTTGTAAGTGAGTGTTTTTTTAGGTAGAGGTTGTGCAATTGTTTTTGTAAGTCGACCATTGTTTCTTCAAGAGGTTTTGAGTAGTTATGTTGAAGTTCTATTTCAATATCCTTAATTTGAGTCTCCAGTTTGGATTTAAGATTGTGTTTTTTCTTATACCACAAGGATTTTTGGATAATGAGACCTCTTATGACCGATTTAGTAGCAGCCCATTGCACATTATAGTGGATTTGAGTAGACATAAGCTTGTTGTCAAGTTGGGCAAGGATGACATTTATTTCTTGAATTACTTCTTCTATTTGAATAATGCTAGAATTTAAGGTCCAACTGTTGAATAATGAAGATCTTAGGTTAGAAGTTGAAATGTTGATAGAGATATTGATTTTGGAATGGACAGAGATAGATCTTGGGGAGACATTATAGTTCAGTTTATAAAGAGTGAAAGTTTGGGAAATTAAAAAGCCGTCAATTCTTGACCAGGATTTATGTCTAGTTGAAAAGAAGGTGAATCTAGGTATTGAATTATCATGCTGAAATCTTAAATAAGGCTCTATTAGATCAACAGTGTTCTGTAATTCTTCCAGTGCCAGCATAGTATGTTGAGATTGCCTAGTTTCCTTATGTGATCTATCTTTGTCTGGGCTGAGCAAAGCATTCCAGTCCCCTCCTATGAAGCCTAAATGGTTTTGATAATTTGCTAAGATATTGAAAATGTCGTAAATAAAAAATATGTTGGTTGGAGCAGGGGCTATATACGTTTACAAAAAATAAAGGTTTATTTAATATATGGTAGTTACTGGTAAATAAACACCATCTTCCGTTAGGATCACTTTTGGTGGAGGTGATCTCCCCTTGAAAAGATTTATTTATTATAATTGCTAGCCCCCTAGATGATGAATCATAACCAGCAGCAATTATTTGCTTCACCCATTTCCTATTTCTATCATTATTCCAATGCTCGTTAGTCATATGGGTCTCTTGTAAATATCTAGGTCAACACACAAGCAAAGCGACAAGATAAATATCCACAACACGTAGGTCTGGAAATTGGACTCGCAAAATGATGCTCGACTCGAACAAGAGACACTGGATAAAATTTATTGTCAACACAGCAACTGAAGACAATATATCAATACAAAAATCTACATATAAGGAACCACTAGGTTAAGCGCTTTCATCTGAGTAAACCAAAGTTCTGATGAAGTTTGGTTTACTCAGATGAAAGCGCTTAACCTAGTGTCTCTTGTTCGAGTCGAGCATCATTTTGCGAGTCCAATCTCTTGTAAATATATTACGTTATATTACATTTATTTTGGAATGTGAGGTGTATGATTAAGTTTCTCTTTTTTATCTATGAGCCCCTTTATATTCCACAAATCATTATAAGACTGTATGTGTGTACTTAAAACTATAAGATTTGAAGATAATTTTAGTAAGGTGACTTCTAAACCCTTAAACCCTATGCAGGTGCCTAACCACCCATCCCTCTGAAAGAATATGTATATGTGTGTTGTATTACGGGAAGTTGTTAGATTTAGGCCTGAGGTGAAAGAAGTGTGTGGCAGAGGGATAAAACAACTACCTAGCTTGTTCCAAATGTGGACAAACATCAGCTATACACAGTGCTTAGCTCCTCCCATTGACTATTAACAGTTAATCAAAGGTTGTATCTAACCTCCTACCATATCAATAACAACATGGATATCTTGCTGAAGAAAGATAAACAGAAGGATTATTAGTAATACCAGCAGTTAAAACAGGCATATCTTCATAACAATAATAAAACTGTCATAAGTAAGTCAAAAGCTCTAATAAAACAAGTATATCAGAACAACCTCACAGCACTGCAAAAGGCTTTGCTACCTAAGTATTAGTGATCCACTCAAATTACCTTGTCTATCTGTAGATCTATAAGTGGCTGTGAAGTTATCAAAGGTTATTTCCAGCACTTGGAAGTTTCTCTTATATAGGTAGCAGAACTTGAATTTTGATCATTAGTACATAGCAAAAACATATGACTATAGAGCTAATGATTTTTTTTCTTCCCTCCCCTTACCGTTTTTCTCTCTTTTTTTTTCCCTTCCTTCCCTCCACCCCATCCACCTCAAGCGTTGAACAGGAACTATATTAACAACAAAGGTAAAAAATTATAAGCTAATAACAGTAAGAAACGAACTAGAGATAATTCAACAGTTACAATGCACTGACATCCATACTAGCTTCCAGTTCTGAGCAAGATAAATACATGTTAGTATGTTTTTGCTGTTTAAGAGTAACTCAGCCGCGTTTAGCAACTAGATATAATAATACCAGTCAGCAGTTAAGTATTTGAAGGTTCTTGCACATACCGAAGATTAGCAAGATGGATAAAATCATGCCCTAAAATGTTGTGTGTCATCGTATCTCTAGTGCAGAGAATCCAGGAGTGTAATGGTTGGTCACACTACTTGCACCACTGAGTGAGACTGCACTATTCAATAATGCCAAATAGAACTTAACGGAGAATAAAACGTAAAAAAAAGTGTTTTCCATTCTCCCAAAGTTGTAGCATGTTCGTCACTCATTCTTCTGTCAGTAGGTCACAGATGGGTTCAGAGAACAGGAAGTGATTGAGTCTGACTGCAGGAGATGAAGGGGTTAAAGTTTGTCCATGTGTCTGACATGAGAGTTACCATGGGAATGGAATTTTACAATGGCACTATTAATAGAAAATCCTTTTTCAATGATAAAAAAACATGTAAAATGAAATATAAGAGAGAATTCCACCTGAGAAACTGAAAGAGATATATTTCAACATTTAAGCAACTATGGAGGGTAAGATTTTTCATGCAGGGCTGTGCTTGTAAACGAGAAGGAATATAGTTCTTGCTTTCTCGGAGGTTTCAATTTGAATCTTGGTGTCATTGTAATGGAAAATTAAGGTAGCTGGGTATTTCATTTAAAAGCGGATTTTTTTTTCACCAAGTAAGCACAATATTTTGAGAGCTTTTGTCATTTCAGCTTAATTTCCAAGGGTAGGTCTTGTAGGATGGTGATTTTATGGCCCCTCCAGGAAACATTTTGTTTAGCTTTAAAGGGCGTGAGGGTGCTTTGGGCATGAGCTGAATTTAAATGTCTGACATAAATTTGTCTTGGATTATCTGCAATTTGAGAGCGTTGGAGTGATCTGTGGGCTCTTTCTTTGATTATATCTTTCAGGAGCTCTTTATTATCTAGAAATAAGTTAAAGATCTCTTTCTTTATTGTAGTGATTTGAGTATTGTCAAAGGATTCAGGGATTCCTCATAATGATGTTGTTGCGACGGCTTCTTGCTTCAAGATCTAACATTTTTTGTTGTAAATCCTTAATGGAGGTAGAGTTAGGTTGTAGATTTTGTTTTATGTTTTGAATTTTTATCTCATTGTCCAAGGTTTTGGCCTCATTTTGTTCTAAGCATGTCATTATCTGAACTAAGTTAGTACCAAATGAAACAAGTTTGTGAGAGAAGCCTTGAATTTCTGTTTGTAATGGTTGCAGTGCTGTTTTGAGGTCTTCAGTAGTAGGGGTTTGATCCTGTTTCGACCTCAGGGAAGATTTGAGAGAGTCTTGTTGAGGTTTATTTGTTTTCTGTCTTTTAGATGAGGTATCCATTTCTGGCGAGGCTATCTGGGACAGCTTGGTTTTAGTAATCTGGGTTTCCATTTGTTCTGTTTGATTAGCCATTTCAGTTTAACAAAAATATTGCTTGGAGAAGTATGTTTTTATGAGAATTCAAGTTTTTGAGACTGTAAAGTCCTTCTGATCTGTTCTTCCGATCTATTAATTCCTTGTTTTCTTGTTTAGGCCTTTGTTAGAGATGTTAATGTAGATACCATGTGGCTCCAGCTTCTATATCCTGTAAATAAAATATTTAAGTAGAAAGAACATTTCTGATTGAAACATTGAGTGGGAGAGGTTTAATTTATTTCCCTTTCTCACTTTCTGTGATGGTAGTATATTTTCCTTGCAGGATGTGTTGGCAAAATGTCAGGTTGAAGTTGTAGTCTAAGGAGCAGCACAACTCATGTGTTCACAGACCGTCCACCATTTTAGAATCATTGTGTTATCACCAAACTTATAAAATGTACTAGTGTTCTTTAGTCAAAGAGAGAGAGAGATATTTGGAGGATTGTTGGATTCAGGAAGCATGACTACACTGGTTAAATCACAATGTTTTTAAGCAAAAAAGAACTAGTAAGCAGAAAGTGAAACTGATATAAGTAGCTAGAGACAAGATGGAGTACACTGTTACAGAAACTGAAATGAAAACTCTGTTGGGTAAAGTATAACACCCTGTAGCTCTGGTGCCTCATTTGTCTCATGGTATGGTCATTGGCCAAGGTTTTAAAATTTTTCAAGAACTATGGAATTTACAGGGGGAAGTTCAGACAGGCATACTACCAAATGTTTTTAGCCCAGGTAAGCAGAAAAGAATACAGAGCTAAAAGACACAAAATAAACTAAGATTTGGCTTTAGGTGAAAGGTTTAGATAAATCTTAATGAGTCTTTTCAAAAGACTCAAAAGTACTAAAAAAGTCAGTGTAGAAACTGAAAAAACAGATGAATTCTACCAAAAGATTCTCACAATTAAAATACAAAAATACATCAATGCAAAGTCTGCCTGCAAACACCCCTTCTTAATAATATACTAAAGATACAGGGATGGAAATTGAGGAAGGGACAGATGGGTCTTATACTGAAAAAGGAGAAAGTAAGAATGGGGATCCTTAACAAAGTTTTAAGCTTTCCTTGTTACACCAAAGCAGACTGTTAATGAGCAAAAAATAACAAGACTCTAAGGTAAAAGCAAGTAAATCTACCCGGATACAAACGAAGGAAAGCAGTGAGTGGTCCTTGAGGAAGAAAATTATTTTTTTGATTTGACCTTTATAGGGGATGAATCAGATGAAGATGAAAAGAGTATACCTGTGTTTGCAGGAGAAGAGGCCACAGCCTCAGTGTCAGAATACTGAGGAAGATACTGACTCGGTTGACCTCTAGATAGGTCGTGTCAGTTTTAACAAAGCTCAGGTGGGAAAACGATACACTAAATAAAGCTAGAGAAAGAGCATGAAAGAAGGTAAAACATGAGAAAAAAAGAATAGAATAACTCTACTACATGGCATTACCTTGAATTAAGAAATGACCAGCTACACAGGATAACCAAACAGAAAGAGAGAGAGAACAGATATTAGTTCCTAAACCCTTTAAAAAACGTACAATGAAATTAATACACATTCACATTTTGGACAGCCACTTAGAAATGAACAACACAAAAGATAAAGTTTGGTTTATATTTCATTGACCTGGTATTATGAAGAGCACAGAGAACTCTTGACAACCAATCCATGATTTAAGAATTCTCTGATACCCTTGCTCAATGTAAGTCCCTCTGGAATGCCCAGCAATGGACACTCTGCCTCCACTTGTAAAATAGAATCATAGCTACCAGTACATTCTGGTAATTATTGATTATGCAACAAAAATTCTCGAAAAAGTACCTTAAAAGGATCAGTGTAAATGCTGCAGTGATATAACTAGTAATTTTTTTTCTAGGTTGTAAACTGCCTGAAAAAGCCTTATTCGCCAAAGCATCTCATTCGTGTCCGGAGTAATGAATGAAATTAGCAGTATTTTAAAGAGAAACAGCTCAAGGGCATCTGTATACCAACCTGTAAGAGATTGTTTGAGCACTTTAACAAAACTTTAAAGTCTGTGTTTGGTAAGGCTATAGTTAGAGGAGAACAATTTAGGGCAAACTACTTCCATGCCTTTTTCTTTGCTGTAGCAGAAGTATCCAGGCCCTCAAATGGATTTACACCATCTGAACTGCTATATGACAGACATCCAGGGCTTGCTAGATACAGCACAAGAAAGAAAGGAAGGAAGAATTACATACCCATTTAAAAGTGTAACAGGGCATTTTTGGACAGGTTAAAAAGTGTAATTCCTGGAAGAAGAGACCATATAGGGAGGGGACTACAGGCTTGAAAGAGAGCATGTAAAAGAAATATTCATCTTAGCTCAAGTCAAAAGATACATTACTTGTATTACTACCCAAAACAGGATCCTTGGAAAGTGGCAAGGCTATTTTGAAGCTACAAAAAAAGTAAATGAAGTGAATTATTAGGTTATATGATTATGAAAAAGGAAGGCAGAACAGTGGTATCACATTCATGTTCTGAAATTATGGAAAAAGAAGTACAGTTGTGGTAAGTATTACATGTTTGAATGATCATTGCTGCAGTAGCCTTAGCTAGATGAGTTATATATTACCTAGTATAAAACAGCTAGCCTGCTTCCAAACCTTAAACCACTACATTGACAGCTTGAACACAGCTGGAGAAAATCAATGGTCTGGGTGCCAAGCACTTCAAAGCTTTCATGCTAAATGAATGAGCGAGGCTAGAAGGTTGATGCTAGGTAAATAAAGTTCAGTGTCCTTAGTCTGACAACAAAAATCATACAAAAATAAGGGGGATGGAGTGAGCAGTTACTACAGAAGTAATCATTCAAATACCTAATGTTATGGCAAGTTTACTTATACAACAGTAGTATGTTCATAATTTGATCACTGCTGCAGTAGGCTTACCTATAGGGGTACTATTGCTTTTAAGATTGGCAGAAAAAAGGATGAAAATCCAGGAGTTCCTGAAGAATGGCCTTAGTAAAGCCTGCTATAGACCAGAAAAAGGAGTCCAGTTTGTAGTCCTTAGTAAAAGTATGTATACAGAATCACTATGCTGACTGCAGAAGCCTTCTAGAGTCTACCCTTTTCAAAAATCCACTGATGAAGACAAGGCCTTCATAGAATGTACCTTGTCCCTGCCTGGAATTGACTTGCTATGGTGTGAATAACAAAAGGATATAGAATGGGACAGCCCTTTGGAAATGGTCTGCTTTGACACAGGTTGTTCTTTTATTTCTTCCCTTCATAAGAAAATAATAAGTAATCAGCATTTTTAAGGCTGTATTCGGACAAGATAGTATCTGAGTTGTCTGTGAACATCTAAAGAAAGAAGAATCCCTTTTTCATCATTTTTAAGTTCTGGAAAGAAGACTGCTGCATGTCCTCAGAAGATAGGTGCCTATAAGGTATTAAACCTCTATCATCCAGTTACTTGAAGATGTTTCAAGCTGAGGTGTATCAAACAACTTCTGTCTTGTGTCAGTCAGTCCATTCTGTGAGAATGCTTGTGGTAATGGCCTTTGGCCATTTCCAGAAGAAGTGAAAATCATTGTTGCCTGGGCCAGAAGACAATCACTGCAACGATCTCTGGATAGTCCTTCCAAATTTTCTGGATGACTCCTATATATCTGTGGAAAGGTTGGAAAGGTATAAAGCAACATTCCTGTCCAAGAAAATGGGAATGCAGTTGCTTTCCAGGTCTACTTGCAAGGAATCCTGGAGCAGAAATTCACCACTGCTGTTTGTTATGAACTGAGGTGAAAAGATTTACTGGAGGTATTCTCTACAGTTGGATCAAATACTGGAATAGCTCCCTGATTCAATTTCTGTTTGTGAGAGTCTGTCCTGGTCCTGCTCAGCTTGTCTGCCACAGTTTTTCTCTGACAGAATGTAAGATGCCTGGAAAATGAAACTATACTAATCCGATATATCCCAGGCAACTACGGCTAATCTGCACAGAGGATAAGGTATGGAATTCTCCCTCTTTGTTTATGTATCTCGTTACTGTAGTGTTGTCTGTAATCATTTGCAGTGGGTGTGGGTACCACAGATGACTGAGAGAGTCGAGTGCTTTTATGACTACCAATACCCTGTCCTTTTTATTCTAAAAATCCTACACTTTTATCCCCCAAAGACACAGTTCCCCAAGCAAAGTCTGAGGTGTCTGTAGTTTTGGATTGTACTGGAGATGGAAGGGAAAACAGGAGGGTTGGATTTAGTTAAAACTGGTCCCTCTACCAAAGCAGTTCTTTTTTTACAAATCACAAAACATGAATTTAAAATGTCAGGCAGTATTGATGTTGGGACCAAACTGATTTTAGGTACCATTTAATCTTTCTCATGTGGAGTTCAGATATAAAAATCATTGGAATGATAGATGCCATGAATCCTAGTATCCTGAGAAAGTCCCTTCCTGAAGTCCTAGACTGACTGGAAAAACTCAGGAATAGCTCTTAATATAGATCTACTTTTTTGTGGAAGAAAAAAAACTCTTTGAACTAAAGAATCTAGGAGCTACCTCAGGAATACAGTCCTGTAAGAAAGAGTCAAACAAGACTTTAGAATGTTCTCCTGAAAACCCAGTCTGTGAAGAAGATCTGTTACCCAAGTGAGAGATTCCTGACACTTTGAAAAAGACTCTGCAAAGATAAGAAAGTCATCTAAATAAGGAAGCAAGTAAATGCCTTGCTATCTGCAATAGGTCATCAATGGAACTAGACACTTTGTGAACATACTTGGAACAATGGATAACGCAAAGGATAATGCAGGGAACTCAGTGTAATCCAGACACAGAAAATCTTAAAAAAGATCGAAATCTGATTATGATGATAATCATCATTATTTCAATCTAGAGTTACCAAAAAACTGAAAGGTGGAATATGAATTAACAGGTTGTTGGGACAGCGTTCTGAACACTGGGCCTTTTTCCAAACTGAATTTGCAAGGAATGAATTAGGACTAGTCTCCATGAAGCTTCTTTTTACATATGTACATACATACATGCACACAAATATTTCAAGCATGGGCATTAAAAGCCTTTCTAGCTTGCCAATATACCATAACACATGTTCCCATAATAATTGTCCAGGCTGTTCTTAAAAATATCAAAACTTGTACTTGCTTTAATGTAATTTGGTAGTCTGTTCCATGCATCGGCTACTCTGT
Source organism: Protopterus annectens (assembly GCF_019279795.1). Classification (NCBI taxonomy): domain Eukaryota; kingdom Metazoa; phylum Chordata; order Ceratodontiformes; family Protopteridae; genus Protopterus; species Protopterus annectens. The sequence continues at coordinate 611,099,789 of NC_056744.1, forward strand.
CAGAGAACCAGTTAGTACACATCTCATTCCTATAGACTCTTCTTCACTCTTTTAATTTCTCCAAATCTTTTGGGTTTCTAATACCATGATGGGAATGGACCCCATTCCTAAGTCAAAGTACGATTAAAGTTCATGAAATTAGTATTGTTTCTTTGATGTCAGCCAGTAGTGCTCTTCACAGCATCCACAATGTGCCCAGTAATGACTCCTTCTGCAATTTGTATAGAGTTACATGTACTGGTAGCACATCTAAATACAACTGTAGACTCTTTTTTTATAAGACATGTTGCTCCTACTACTATTGGAACTGTCTGGGTATCTTTCTTCCACATTGCTCTCGTTTCTGCCTGCAAATCCTGATACTTTATGACTTTGTGTCTCTCAGTACACATGACACTCTATTCACTGGGTGTGGTTATTTCAATGATCAATGCTACTTTTGTCTTCTTTTCTTGGACCACTATATCCAATTATCTATAATATAGAAAAAATAGAAGTTATGTCCTTACCATAACATTCCATGTGGAGTGTTCATCTCGCCTTTGTTCTTACACCTGGGTTTGGAGCCGATCCTCGGCTCCGTGTCGGCCGCTTGGCAAAGCTCTGCATCGAGAAGAAGCTCGAGACCAACCAAACTCCCACAATCCCCCTCTGCCTTTACCTCAGATCTAGTTTGCAAGCAAACCAGAAGCCAACAGAGAGAATAAAACACATTCATGCCAACAAGAACAAACATAGTTGAAAAATATAACCACAACAACTGCATAAGGCAGAAGCAGGAGAACCAAACCAGACACCTAAACTGGACGTTCTTCCTGAGGGTGGGAGGGTGGGAATGTAAGAACAAAGGCGAGATGAACACTCCACATGGAACGTTATGGTAAGGACATAACTTCTATATGTGAGAGTGTTCAATCTCGCCATTTGTTCTTACACCTGGGTAGCGTCCCTAGCTCCATGTTCCTGAGGAACTCACGGGAGAACGTTCCTGAGCACAGTGGAACCAAAGGTTGTCCTGTCCCTAGAAATCCTGTCTACTTTGTAATGAGTAATGAATGTATGTGGTTTAGACCAAGTGGCAGCCGCACAAATAGTGTTTAACGGTAGGCGGGCTGCATGAGCCAGGGATGTAGATACTGATCTTGTAGAGTGCCCTTTGGGCTTGACAGGTAAAGTTTGCTCCGAGGCAGCATAAACAAACATAATACAATCGGAAAGCCATTTGGAAAGGGTTCATTTCGTAACTGCCATACCCTTCTTGCTGTCTGCAAAGGCTATAAAAAGTTGGTCTGTTTTTCTGTGATCTTTTGTCCTATCCAAGTAAAATCTGAGTTGTCTATGCACATCTAACTTGTGTAACATATATTCCAACTTATTGGAGTGGTCTTTGAAAAAGGTAGGGAGCTCAATGGACTGATTAATATTATTAACGGAGCAAACTTTGGGAAGAAAGGACAGATCAGTGCGAAGAGATACTCTATCAGAGTGAAAAATCAAATAAGGGTGTTTAACGGAAAGAGCTTGAAGCTCCGATACCCAACTGGCCGATGTAATGGCCACCAAAAAGAGTGTCTTCCATGACAAAAATTTCAAAGGACAGGAAGAGGCTGGTTCAAAAGGTGGTAGCATCAGCTGAGACAAAAGAAGGTTCAAGTTCCAAGGTGATGTAGGACTTCTAACTGGTGGTCTAATATGGAAAGATCCTTTTAGAAAGGCCTTACAAAGTCTGTGAGCCATAATAGGAGCCCCACTTTCTTCCACATGAAAGTTTGAAATGGCAGCCAATTGCACTGTCAAAGTGGCAGGAGAAGCTCCTTGGTGGAACAGTTCGGTCAAAAACTCCAAGACCCTATTTAAAGGAGCTATCACGGGGGCCAATTGTTGTGTATTTGCTCAGTGCACAAAATGCTTCCATTTACTAGTGTAAATCTTTGTAGTGGAAGCTTTATGAGAAGCTACCAGTATCTTTTGAACTGCAGGGGAAAGAAGATCAGACCTGGATAAGTAGGGAAGCGGAGCAGCCAAGCTGCTAGTCTGAGGGAGAGTAGCGACGGGTGAGGAGCCCCTGACGAGTGGGTCAGTAGATCCAGCTCCGGGTCCAGGATCCAGGGTTCCCGAATTTGGTGTGCCAGAAGAAAGGGAAACCAGATTTGACGAGGCCAGAATGGGGCAATGAGGATTATCGTCCTTTGCAGGTTGTTGGCTTTCTGCAGAAATTTTGCAATCAGGGGGAAAGGAGGAAAGGCATACAGGAGACTCGGGGGCCAATTGTGAACCAGAGCGTCCCTGGGGACTTCCCCTGGAGGGGGTAATAGGGCAAAATAGCTTCTGCATTTGGCGTTCATTGGAGACGCAAACAGATCGCAGGAAGGCTGGCCCCACTTGCGAAAAATTTCCTTCGCAACTGACTGTTTGAGGGACCACTCGTGAGGTAACAGGATAGCTCTGCTCAACCTGTCCGCTATGACGTTGGATAGCCCCGGGATGTGCGTTGCTATCAGAAAGCGACCCGTGGACTCCGCCCATTGCCAGATTCTCATGGCCTCTCTGCATAGTTGATAAGACTTGGTTCCCCCTTGTTTGTTTATGTACCAGACTACGGACATGTTGTCCGTCTGAACTGCAATTGTCCCTAGAGGAAGAAGGGGAGCAAAGTGTTGCAATGCTAGAAACACTGCCCTCAACTCTAGAACATTGATGTGCAGATTGTACTCCAAATTGGACCATTCGCCTTGGACTGTCTGTCCCTGAAAGATGCCCCCCCACCCTATCAGGGAAGCGTCCGTGGTCACCGTAGCTGTCGGCGTGGGTAGCACAAATGGTCTTCCGCTGGAAAGATTGCAAGTCTGAAGCCACCAAGCCAGATGTGATTTGCATATGTTTGTAATGTGAATTTCGTGCGTCAGGGGTAACTGTTGGAATGACCATTGTGCAAACAGTAGCCATTGAAGAACTCTCATGTCCAGTCTTCCCAAGGGTATCGCAATGAGAGAAGCTGCCATGAGACCCAAAACCTTCAGAACCAGTTTCGCTGGGGATTTTTTGGATGATAGAAGAAGAGATATATGGTTTTGTAGGGAGGCTATCCTTTCTGGAGGAAGCCTTAGGATTAAGCAACGCGTATCCAATTCTGCTCCTATGAATGAGATATGCTGTGATGGCTGTAGTAAAGATTTTTCGAAATTTACGGAAATTCCGAGATGAACACAAAGTTGTAGTGTGTAATCCCTGGCCTGAATCAGTCGATGCTCGGTGGTGGCAGAAAGGAGCCAGTCGTCCAGATACGGAAACACCTGGAATCCCAGGCGTCTCAAGTGAGACGCTACCACTGCCATACATTTGGTGAAAACCCTGGGGGCTGAGGTCAGACCAAAGGGCAGGGCTCGAAACTGAAAGTGACTGGCTCCCAGCCAGAAGCGCAAGTGATCCCTGGATGCCCTGGCCATTTTGATGTGGTAGTATGCGTCCTTTAGATCTATTGAGCACATCCAGTCGTCCTTCTGTAAGAATGGAAGGATCGATTGAAGCGTGACCATCTGGAACTTTTCTTTCTTGATGAAGGTATTGAGTTTGCTTAGGTCCAAAATTGGCCTCCAGTCCCCTGTCTTTTTTGGAACTAAAAAGAACCTTGAGTAAGTTCCGAATCCTCTTTGGTCCGCTGGGACTGGTTGGATGACTCTTTTTTCTAGCAGCTTTGAAATTTCTATAGCTGCAGGACCTCGCAGATGGGGCGTTAGATCTGGGAGTCTTTTCTGTGGAATTGGGGGCAATAGGAAGGGAATTCTGTAACCTCTGGTAACAATGCTTTTTACCCAATTGTCTGATGTAAGACTTTGTCAGGCCTGAGGGTATAAAGCTAAGCGACCCCCGACTGCCTCCAGAGCAGGACAGTCGGGCCTCCTCTCAGGAGTGCTGGAAAGGTTTCCCGGGAAGTGTATCCCTGTCACCTTGGTTTTGCGGACCCCCTCTGCCGCCAGGGCAATATCTTCCACCTCTGCCCCCTCCTCTGCCTCTAGAGGGGGCATCACCCTGTGTGCCTGGGAAAGAACCTTGGGGTTTTCGAAACCACATTTTTCCACCACGTTGCCCTTTGGGGTACGGTCTGGATGGGGTGGAAAAACGGACTCCGACAGCAGACAGAGTCTTTCCCTCTTGCTCACACCGGGTAAGGGTCTCCTTTACTTTGGGGCCAAAAAGAGTGGCACCATCAAATGGGGCATTAGTAAAGGAAGACTTGAAGGCTTCCGCAAAAGAACATAAGTGCATCCAGGATTGTCTACGAAGAGCAATCGCTGAAGCCGCTGCCCTACTCGACCCTTCGGCTGCGTATGAGATCAGCCTCATGGATGAGTTTGCAATAGATGTAAGGGTATTGAGATGTGCTGTAACTTTCTCCAAGACAGCAGCATCTGTAGTACCCTGGAGGGTATCTCCCAACTCTTTGATTAGATCCCTCTGTAACCGTGTGAAATGGGTCAAATAGTTCAGGGATCGCATGGAAAAAGCCGCTGAACTAAAAATGTGCTTCCCATACCTGCCCATAGTCCTAGAATCTCTGTTAGGCGGATGGACAGATGAGGAAGATTCAGACATCTCCTTCTTCGTGGCCGCTGCCACCACCATAGCATCCACTGGAACTCCCTTTGTTAGATAAGCCTTATCTTGGGGGGCTGTAATATATTTATTAGGCTTTCTAGGGACTGGCTCCACCGTGTCAGGAGTCTCCCACGCCCTCCGAGCAATCAATTCCATCAATTCATCGAAGGGCGGAGTGACCCAGGAGGAGGAAGGGCGAGCACCGAATGCCTTCAGTAAGACTGACTCATCCTCAGAAGGGGGTAGGGCTTGCCAATCACCTCTCTGTTTTAGGATCTCCAGGATGTCAGAAAAGGAGACATCCTCTGAGGGTGATTTTGGGGACCCTTCTGACTCATCCAAGTCAGTGTCCGATGTCAGGGATTCCTGTGGAGAATCCAAGTGTCTCCTCTTACACAATCTTTTCCTCGGGACTTCCTCGGGGGGGGGGGGGCATCCGATGAAGCCTCCGAGGAAGAGGGGGCACCCTCTAGGGGTGGCTGAGACACTGGTGCTCGATGCTTAGATGTAGCCGTGGGTGCAGAGGAGGATAATGGACCTTTATGGGAAGGAGAAACCGTTTCTGCTGAAGTGGTTGTCTGGGTAGACAACACCTTCCTCATGAGATCGAAGGCCCCCGGGTCCCGAGTCGAGGCATCCCCAGGTTCCAAAGAAATCGGAGGAATCCCCGAGACAGGCACCGATGGCATCAACCCCGAGGACGGAGCCGAGTCTATCCGAGCCGAGGCTCCGAGAGGGAGAGTCGGAACCGAAATATCGGTTCGACTCCCAGTCCCGGATCCAAGGATGGATCTTCGGCTCCGAGACTCCAGCACTGGATCGGACGGAGTCGAGGTGAACGGTGCCGACCGAGAAATAGACGGTTCCAGCACCGAGGGCTCCACAATCAACAGATCAGCCTCTCCCAGCTCCGAAGACTGGATAGGTCTTGGAGGAGGAACAGGTGGAGATAAGGGAAGGCCTTCGAGTCTCGACACCAACTGAGAGGAGACAGAGATGAGTTTAGACAAGGCCGTATTCTCCATCAATTTCTGCACCACGCGGTCTACATTGGTGTCGGAGAGGGGTCTGGAAGAACGCATCAAAGGAATTGAAGACGGAGCCGACCTCAAAAGTACAGGAGGAGGAAGGTCCGTCACCGGTTCCAAGACCCGAGGCTCGGTAACTGACAAAAGTTCAACACTCGGCCCCGAAGCCTGTGGAACCGGTGATCGAACTTTAAATGAAGAGCTTGGAGCCGATGACATGGGCTCCGACATCTTCGATTCCTTCGAGGATTTAGATGCCTGGTCTGATGCATCCAGAGCCTCTTGGAATGCAGACTTCAAAAGGCCCCTATCCATAAGTTTCCTGCGCCTATCTGTCAAGACCCTTCCACTGAAAGAATGACAGATGGAACAGTCTTCCTGCAGATGGAGAGGGCCAAGACAGTAGATGCAGGAACTATGATTATCTGTAACAGACATCTTTTGTCCACATTGGCACCGTTTGAAGCCTGATTTAGCCTTTTCAGACATGATACAAAAGTCAAATCCAGGTATAAGAGAAAGCCAGTACAAAATGTCAAATTCAGTAAAAATCGTCAAATCCAGTAAAAATTGTCAAATCCTGTAAAGTAAGTCAAATCCAATAGTCAACTCCAGTAAAAGTTAAAGGGTGGGGTAGGCCCCGAGGGAATAAACTCTAAGAAAGTATATAAAAACTATATATGGACCCGAGAAACCCTCGATACACTACTCACACACACACAAACAACTTTAAAGAGAATCTTTTATCCAAAAATTATAAGAAATATAAGAAATAATTAATCTTAGCTTTGAGGTGGTCCGAGCTCATCAAAAATGATGCGAACATTGCAGCGGCAAACTAGATCTGAGGTAAAGGCAGAGGGGGATTGTGGGAGTTAGGTTGGTCTCGAGCTTCTTCTCGATGCAGAGCTTTGCCAAGCGGCCGACACGGAGCCGAGGATCGGCTCCGAACCCAGGTGTAAGAACAAATGGCGAGATTGAACACTCTCACATCTATATTTTTATATCCTTGTTTATTAGGTCCATGATGATGCGTTCCATAGCTTTGCAAATTGGACTTTTCAGGCTAATGGGGAGATAGTTCCCAGGGTCTGCAGTCGTTCCTCCTTTGTGGAGAGGGTTGACTGCAGCAGTACACCATTCGGTAGGGACAAAGCCTGAGGTCATGCTGTGATTGAACAGGATACATAGGTGAGGTGCCAGTTCCCTCTGTAGTTCATGTAGAACACAGCCAGGGATACTGTCAGGTCCCATAGAAGCTGTATTCTTGGCCTTGGACAGTGTTGTTTTAACCTGTGTAGCAGTAACACTGGGTACCTGGCAATCTGCAGGTATTGTGATTGGTCCTTTGGGGGGGGAGGGGTAAAGCTGGCACTGAAACAGTTGGCCAGTATATTGACAGTATCTGTTGGCTTGGTATAGGAAGTACCATTGTACAGTAACTCAGAGCAAATCTGGGTATTGCCATGGAGATTCTTTACATAACTATAGAAGGCCTTCTGGTTGTCTTTACTATCTGCTGCAATTCTGTTTTCATAGCTCGCTTTAGAAGATTTGATGAGGGATCCCAACTTTTTGTTGAGGCTGATAAGGGAGATTTTCCAGTCTTGGGACATCACCTTATTTTGCATCAGTTTCCTCCTCCTTCTGTTGTAGAGTTTGTTTATGGCAGGGGACCACCAGATTGGCTTCCTTTTTTTGCAGGAGAGTGTCTTGGTTTTATTGGGTATGGCAAGATCCATGCATTTGTGTACGTGTTCATACAGTGCATTGATGCAAGATTCAGTAGTCATGCAACTATTCTCCATTTGCATGGGTGCCGTGAAGTTAGCCACCTCTGTTTTTAGGAGCCCAAAGTTAGCTTTGGAAAACTTTTTCATGGTGGTTACCTTTGCGGGAGGTGGGGGGTGGGGGTGGGAGGGATGTGGCTTTCCAAGGAGATTAGTTTGTGGTCATATCTAACCAGGGAGGAGTTGACTATTGGTGTAGAGCAACGGTCAACCATGTTAGCAATGACCAGGTCAAGGATGCTGTTACCTCTAGTTGGGGTAAGAATGAGCTGGTCCAGGGAATTGGAATTAATTAATTCCAGGAAATGTTGGGCAAGTGTATTGGTACATGAGTAGTTTTCCCAGTTAATGGAGGGGGAAGTTGAAGTCGCCCAGTATGACAGTGTTAGGTTGGGTGCTTAGGAACATGGAGTGTGAGTCTTGGGACATGGTTGGGGACTTATAATAGGCTACGACCTGAATCGCTGTCCTACCCAGTGTTAGCTGCACCTGAAGTATCTCTGATGCGTTATGTCAGGCTACCAGTCTGGAGGTGTGCGTATCCTTTATGAATATGGAAACACCACCACCTTTGGAGCTTCAGTCCAAGTTCTGGGTACGAAATGTGTGGAATGAGTTATAGCCTGGTAGTGCAGGGGTGCTTTCTGCTACCTTGAACCACATCTCTGTTACATCACAAATGTCGATGTCCTCCATTTTAAGGAGTGCTTCAAGTAAGTGTATTTTGAGATTTAGACTTCTAGCATTGAGCAGCATGACCTTCAGATTGCATTTGTTTGTAGTTGTTACAGTGGTAATTTGGTCTTTGGAACATCGCCTAAAAAAGGCACTATAGGGGTGGCAGGAGTCTTGGCCAGTATCCAGAAGCCCAGGGGTAACAGATGCATGCCATATCTGGCAAAGCATCAAGGTCTGTCAATCATGTCATCCCAGGCAGACAGATACTGTATCCCCTTAGAATGACACCAGAAACTTAGCCAATTGTTGAAATCAGTAATTTTCTGCTTGCACTGTGGTATCATTCTGGGTGATGGTAGGATTCTGCTCAGGGCTAGGGTCATACCCACCTGGGCTACATAATCCGAGAGCTCCTTCATGTCTCTTTTCATGCAGTCCAGGGAGGTATGTCTCAGGTCAATCACACCCACATGTACAATGACAGAGTCATATTTGTACCTGTTGTTGAGGGATCTGAGTGCGTGCGTTATGTGGCGGATCCTGGCACCTGATAGGCAGCTGACTGTTAATTTCTCCTTATTTAACCTAGTGAGTGGGACATCAGTGTGCCTCACTATTGAGTCATCTATGACTAGTGTGCTGGAGATGCTGTTTTGCCTTAGGGGCTTTGGTTGAGTGGCACACTGTTTAGGAGAGTCGTGTCTCATGATTAGTGTTGTGTTGTGGTGGTTGAGTGCATTTCTGCCTTGGAGGTCTCTGCTGTTTGGGTAGATTTTTATTGAGAGCCTCCGCGAAGGTGGGTGTGTGGTTTGCGTTTTTTTGTGAAAGCAGTACTGGTGTGTGTTCTGGAGGGCTATATGTTCCATGTGGTGTGGTGCAAGTGCTGACATTCTCCTCTTGATCGGCTATTCCTGTCTTGGCTGGAGAGTGTGGTTTTGTTTGGATATATAAGTGCATCTCTCGCAAGTCTGAGTGTTGTAAGGTAAGAGGAGAAGGTTGTTGGTGTACATGAGGCAGTTACTACACTGCCTGATCAACATGAGGTTTTTCCAGAAGTTTTCTATACTTGCAACTATATTTATGCTTTTTCTACATTTCTTGTCCACTCATCTGGTCCTTCACCTTATATTCTTTCCTTTGGCACATTCAGTTGCTGCCTGATTTTTATCTACTTCTGGTTTGATTTCCATTCCTGCTTGATGTTGATATGCTTCTGTTAAATTAAGCAAAGAAGTGATCTTAGATTTAGTCTCCTCATGTTTCAAAACTTTCACTACATTTGGGTCTTATGAGGTCAGCAAATATGTGTGGAGTCCCACAATTGCAGATCTATACATGTAATCAATTTCAAGAAAGCCCCCCGTCCTTCAGAACAGGGAATATATAATCTTGGTATACACTGATTTTTATAAATCATTTGGTGAGCATGAAGCATCCTTCTTGTTTTCCTATCTAATGTATCCAACATGTTTTGGGGCCAGTCAATCACTCCAAAACTGTAAGTTAGGACAGGAAGAGCAAACTGGTTTATAGCTTGGATTTTGATCCTAGATATCAACTCTGGTTTCAGAATTAATTAAAGTTTTCTAAAGTATTCCTTACTAAGTTTTATTCACATTTGTTCATGTTTTATTGTTGATCCTTCATCAAGTCCCAAATATTTATATACTCCCTCTTGCTCCAGTTCTTTTACATCACATTCTTGTCCCAAACTGATGTGTTCCTAGTGCTGCAGTTTTCCTGCTTTAAAGGTTGCTTTTTCACACTTATCAAGACCAAATGACATTCTTATATCATCTGAAAACGTTTTCAGAACCTGCAGCTGTGCTTTCGGTTCATCTGATGAGCTATAATTTTTAATCATTGACAAAGAGAAAATGAGAAGTCTTTACACTTTGTTGTTTTTTAGGAGCCAAACTGTAGCCATGGCCTAAGCTGTTAAGTAAACAGCTTAATGGGTTAATGACAAGACAGAACAGCAACGGTGACAGAGAGTCACCCTGGAATTTCCTGGAATCTTCTACATAGGTTGTCTGATGATTGTCTAGTACTTTTTGATAACCCCAAACATTCCCAGAGGGAGTTGTCGCTAAATTCCCTATAAACTTGAATAAGACCTCTTCTTTGATATCTATAAGTGACACTGTACAAGTTTAGATATTTTAGTCCTTCATAATAACTTACATTTTCATATCCATGGATGCCCCTTGGTATATTTCCACTGTACTCTTTCCAGTTTACTCATGCTTGTTTTCTTATAGGTTTTCCATACTGTTATTCCATACTGAAGTTTGGGTCTAATGTAACTAGCTATGACTTCATCATTTTTGATTTCCTAGACTTTATACATTTTTATACAACCTATAGTTCTATAACTATCATTAACCAATTGGTTGATATGATTAGAAAAACTCATAGCTGAATCTACCCATACACCAAGGTCCTTAAATGAGTCTACAGTTTCAATCACTGTGTGCTGTATTAAATATTCACCTTTCAATTTATGTCTCCCACATCTCAAATGCTTAGTTTTTTTTATGTATTTATCACAATATTATTCTCCTGTGCCCAAATGGTCAATTTAGTCAAATTATTTTGTAGACATGCCTTATCTGCAACACATGTAATCAGTTTACCCAATTTCAGGTCATCTGCATATAAACAGTAGAACACCTCATATGAAAGGTTAGGTCTGAAAGATAAAATCTAAACAAGTAAGGGCCTAGGACAGAGCCCTGTGGGACACCCCTGACTGTAACAAATGATTTCACCTGCCAGTTGCTGTACGACACTTGCCATGTCCTATATGTAAGCCATGCAGGTATCCATCTTATCAAGAGTACATCAATACCTAGTTATACTAATTTATTGATTAGTGTTTTGTGTATGACCTGGTCAAATGCTGAAGGTAAATCTATATAAATTACATCACAGCACACATTTTCATTCATACCTGTTATTATATAGTTACAGAACATCATGTTACAGGTGGTAATAGATCTGTTTTCAACATATGCATGCTGATGTACGGTTTCAAGTCCCAACCTATCCAGTTCTGATAATAACTTATCCAATATTACCTTCTCCATTATTTTTCCACAACATGAAAGTAGACTTAATGGTCTACATGACTCTGTGTTTGTCCTACTCCCATTTCCCTTCAAGACAGGTTTAATAAGCGCATGTCTCCAATCTTGAGGAATCGCACTATATTTATATGACCTAGTGAATAATAGATATAATGGTACCATAAGTTCATGCTGAAGTTTTCTCAGATCATTGTTACTAATTCCATCTCCTCCCTGTGCTTTGTTTGGATCCAATTTGTGCAGTTCTTTTTCAATATAATCTAATTTGATTCCATTATCTGGGGTTTCCTGGATGTCACTAGGACAACTTATTACCCCTTTTGTGGAGCCAAACTGTTTTGCATAAGATTTTGTAAATATATCTATATTCAGTTGTGTCTGAGAATAAATTTTAGAATCTGCAAACAGTTTATCAGTTTGTGTGTCTTTACTCCTTCCACATCTTATGTATATATAAAAAGGTTACTTATTATGCTCAATATCTTTCTATAAATTTTCTTCAATTTTTCTTGATCTTGTCTTACACTATGCTTAATCTGTTTGTCCAGCTTGTTTATTTCAGTTTTCAAAGTTGTAGTTTGGCCTCTCTTCCATTTCTTATATTTTTGTCTCTCATCTTAATCAGATTATGGAAATATATCCCCCTGATGTTGTATCCATAGATCCTGATGTTAAACGTTTTTTTAAATTTTTTGCACTCAATTTCTCTTTCAAAACTTTCCACATTCCATCAGCAGTTTTTCCACTGAACACCTCACTCCAGTTAGTTTTACATAGTGATTGTTTTACTTCCATATAATCTGTAATTAACCTTCTGTTCATTGTTTTGGATTTCAGTTTGCCAGAATTATCTAGCAGCAAATTAATCTTTATAACCCCATGATCACTGCACATCAGTGGTGGTAAAACTTAACTTGAAGTAACAGTAATTTGTTTAGGAACATGATGTCTAGTATGTTCCATCCCGTGGTAGGTTATTTTACAATCCGAAGCAATTTTTGTTCCTGAATATATGTTGTGAATAATTTCCCTACTAACATTGTTGAATCAATATTATTCCAGTCTGTTTCTAGTAAATTTAAGTCCCCAACTAATACTGTTTTATTCTTCCCTCCTGTGTTTCATGCAAGAAATGTATGAATTCCTCTAGGTTATTCGCACTTGACTTTGGTGGTCTATACACTCCAAAAATTGCTATATGTTCCAGGGTTGTCTTTATTGCCACAGTTGCACAGCCTATAGTATTGGTGTTATCATTGAACATGCAATAATCACAGGTCTCATAATTACCTTTAATCCCTATCATAACACCTCCACCTGATTTTTTTGTTAGAATGTCTGTTACAATAAAAACATTTGTACCCTGACAGAACTGGTTTCCATTCATTGTTCTTTAACCATGTTTCACAAACAATAACAACATCAATCTTGTGGGAACGTAGTAAAATTTTCAATAAAAAACTTTATTATTAATAATCCTAACATTAACAACCATCAGAGATGCATCAAATGTTGCTATCTGTGAACTGTTAAATTTTCAATCTGGCACAAATCCTGCCTATTGTTTGTCAAATATTGCAAAATATCTGCTACAAAAATTCTCTTCCCTGATCTTGACAAAAGCACGTCATCCTATCTGAACACATGTATGCCCAAAAATAGGCTTGGATGCTCTACACATTTCCATCTTTTAAAACAGGAAATTTTTTCCATGTAGGTATTTCCCCAAAAATCTTTTCATTCACAGTTACCTTACTATCTTTTGTATAGGTGATTTGTGAGAAATACGTCCTAACACCAGTACAAGCTATACTATCTTAGAGAGCTGTCAGTTCCCTACTAACAGTCACAGAATCCTTGCAGATGACATAATTTGTACCAACATGAATAAAAATGGATCTGTACTTTCTTACATTAAGGCATTCTATGGCTTGTCTCACATTTTCTATTTTTGCTCCTGGCAAGCATAACACCATTTGATGTTCATTATCTTCTCTGCAAATATAAGTATCAGTTCCTCTAATAACTGAATCTCAAATTACAAGAATTTGCTGGTCAGCTCTGAAGAATCTTCAGCTTCTAATACAGTAATATCTGCTCTATCAATTGTTACAAAGGCTAGATCTTCATCACCCTTAGTCTTATTAATCCCACTATTTTCATTGTGTATTAAATTCTCATCCAGCTGGTATTGTAAATTCACAGCTTGAGCCATGCAGTCAACATCTGTCTTTCTCCTCTTATTTCTAACAGTAATGTTCTTCAATCCTTCTATGTTCAATTTTGATTACTTCCTTTTCACCTGGCCCTTGACTCTTTTTTCTAACTTCTCTGTTGGAAAAATGATGCCTTTTTCTGCATACTGAAAAATATCATCATTCTCTGTAACGCATGTGTTATATAACAAAGCAGTGTCCTTTTTGCTACATATTCTCTTTCCTTTACAGTCATTAATTCGTTTCTTTTTCTTTCTTGTTATTCGTTGTGAACGTCTTCCCTTCTTTCTTTTTTAGTTTCCTTCTAAACAAACTGGATCCTCAGATTGCTGAATATGTGCATCCAGAATTCCAAAGTTGTCAGGGGCATCATTTAGTTTCATAGGGTTTGAATAATTTTTACAGACAATAGATGCATCATTTCCTAAATGTGTTCTAGTTGTTCTATGCCTAACAATATTTTATTTCATCTGTCCAATCATTAATATATGAAACACTAGTTCTCCAAGCCATGCCAAGTGCACAAGTGCAATCATCATCACTAAGTCTACATTTACTTCTAACAATGGTAAGCAAATCATCCAACTTTTGACACGAAGAACACAGATTACCAGTGTTACCAGCTGTTACCTTTAAATATGCATAGCATTTAATACACTGTACAAGATACTCGTGTATTACCAAATAGTTAATTGCATACTCATTTAAGGAATCCATATTCACTTCAAATGAATAAAATATTGTAAAAGAAAATAATAATCAAAAACAGTAACCAAAGAATTCAAAGAGGACTTAAATCAACTTCTATGACAAAAAAAATCACACCAGCAATATACAACTAAATAATAAGTACAGTGAAGTTGTTCTGACCATACAAGCTCTGCAAGCCAGGCAAAAACTGTAATTCTTTTATGTTGCGCACAAAGGCATGCAGTAGCTTCTGCTCACTATCATTCGCAGTCACACTTCTTTTTAACAGTAAAGATCAGTAAATCACAAACCAAGGTAGAATTGTTTAGATATGCTCAGGATTTCATTTTGGTACCAGAAACTTTCTTGAATATAAACCTTTCCCTATCAGAGAAGAAGGAGCAGGTCCTATGATCCCGTGTCAGTAAACACTGAATGACAAGAGGGATAAAGGAAGTTTGATCTCGTGGATGAGAAATCCCCTTAAAAGGAAGGTGGGACTCACACTGTCATCTATACCTCTGACGGCTCACTCTCAGTACCCATTTGTCTGAGATTATTTGTTGTGAAAGAGAAAAATGGAGACCCAGATTGTGAGGAAGACTTAAAGGCTTGACAGGGTGGGGAGGGGTTATAAATGAAGATAGTCAATCAGACTTGCTGGACTGTCCTAGTTTCTGGGAAGCTCCTTTTCTTGTTGGAGCCTCCTAGCGCTTCTTTTTTTTTTTGAATGTCTGCTTGCCTGAAGTTTGTTGGGTCTGCTTATTTTGCCTTTTATAAAAATATTCTGGGCTAGGGATGAAACCTTGAAAAAATCTGGAGAAGGAAAGCTGAAAAATCTGAGTCACCCTTCAAATCAGGTTTCCACTCTCATCATACTTTTTTCAGGACCTCAGTAGCAGATAGTTCAAAAACATCTTCTATATCGAAAGGGGGATTCAAAATTTCAGCTTTAACATCCTCAGGTAAATGTTGAGAATGTAACCAAGAAAACCTTCTCATAACAGTTCCAGTAGCAGCTGCACTGGATGCTGTATCAACTGAGTTATAAGAACACTTCAAACAGTATTTGGTCACTTGAGATACAGAAGCAATAAATGAGTTGGAGAAGAGTTTTTTCCTCAGAAGAGGAACAAGTGGCTATAATGTTCCTGATATTCTCAAACAAGGCAAGCAAATACTTTTAACATGTGAGCTTGACAATTAAGAATTCTTAAAATAAGTGTAGCAGAGGTACACACTTTTCTCAAATACATCAAAGGCTTTTCCATCCTTATCAGAAGGGGAGAGATTAGCATTTGCCCCATGTTTAGCTTCAGCAGGATTTGCCAAGGAAATAACTGTCAGGGCAGACCTGGGATTAGAAACTAAACATCTGTAAGACTGTAAGACTGAGGAACTTTACACAATCTATCCCCCTTCTTAGGAGCTGTGGACTGTCTGGCATACTACAGGCTATAATAAAATCATCCTCCAAAGCTGGAAGAACAGGAGGTACAGGAGTGGGCTGAAGAAATTCCACTTACAATAAATTATAATAAGTTTTCAATGAAACGGAAATGTCATTATGGTTTCAGGAAAATAACATTTTTTTAAGAGACATTCAGAAGAAATGCTCTCCTCAGAATCAGAATCAGTCAACTGGGGAGAAAAAAACAGAAGTTGTTCCCTTACAATCACTTCCTCATTCATCATACTATGACACATACAAAAATTAAAAATTCCTATTCGTTTTCCTTTTACCAGTAAAATTAGAATGAAAGAGGTCAAGATCCTGAACTAATCCCTGAGCTGATCCTAATATATCATCCCTGTCTAACGTAATTGAGACAGGGATAGATAAGTGTTTGACTTTCTGCTTCTTTTTAACAGGAATTTCCATATAAGCAGACTGACTCCTGTTAGGAAAATCACCCCAAGGAACAGGTATTCCAGTCAAGTTAGGCAGACAGGCAGGCATTCTGCACTCCTTCCTCTGAGACTGACAAAAGTGGTTCTCGTATTTCCACAAGGGATGCTGCAACAGCTGCAGAGGATGTGTCTAACTCCTGGTACATGGTGGCTGAAGGGACTACACAAGCAGTAGCCAAGGAAGATGAGTGGTCTGAGGAACCCAAAATGGCCACAGCAGAGGCAGCCATCTTCTGCTGAGGCAAATTCATAGCCTACTGATGGGGCAAAGGTTGTCTGGAAATTTTCATCTTTTGGTGTTGGTAGGAAGGAAGAACCAAGGAACCAGTAAGTTGCTCCATGGTAAAGCCAAGACTGAAGCCTGTAGTCTGGGTATCACTGAAAGTATCAGTTGATAAAAAGAAAAGTATCAATAAAGTAGTGTTTTCAGCATAAAACACAACGACAAGCATTACCTCCGCCCTTGATCTTAATTAAATAAAAGTTTTCTTCACAAAAAATAATTTAAATAGTATTTTAACAAATTTTACACAAAAGAAAACGTAGAACCACAGTCTAACTTATTGAAAAGTTGCATGACAGACCAAAAACATACAAATTCTAGCATAAAATAAATAATTTCACAGGGAAACTACTATTTCTGTAATAAAACAAAATGTGGACGGTTTCCTCCCTTAAGTGAACGTATGTGCCCAACGATGGAGAAATGCTAGAGGACTGTCAATCCTGGAAATCCTAAAAGAGAAGTGTTCTTCGGCTGTAGAAAAGTTCTGAATGGCTTGAGGTCAGACTGTTGATTTTCTATAGCTCTGCTTGAGTTTATCAGTCTAACATGTAGAAGGTGTGCTTAAGCTTCAGAAGCTGGCTGGCTGTTAAATCCTAAGCAGGATGTAACACATATAGCTAATGCTGCTGCAGCAGTGATCAAATGAACATCTACACTTTCTATAGTGAGTATGTTTGCATAGGGTTTCTTGTATTTTGTATTGCTTTATTGCCTTCTTCTATTTTGTATGCTGTGATTTTTCTTTACACTGTGTTTTACTTGTATTCTACTTTATTAAAACTTGGAAAATGACCACAGCTGTGTCCTTGTGAGTTAAACAAAATTTTTTCCCACCCTCTCACCCTGTTGCTGTTGTGTTCTTAAACACAACTGTCTTTTTAGTTGCCTGTACCTTATGTTAATTTGACAACATATCTCCTTCTATCTCCCCTTTGAATGGCTGTTGTGAGTAAGCACAACATTATCGTTTTGTGAAATCACTCCCCTTCAACTATTTAAATTTATTGGCCATTCCACTGTATTCCACAGAGCCAGAAAACAAAACTGCCCACCCCCTTTCAATCTATCATGTTCTTTTAAAATTAATGGCTCTCCACTTAGACAGCTGAAACTTTAGTTACCCCTTTTTCATATCTAACTACTTAGTGGACACTGCAGTGTTTATATTAACCCATTTTTTCATCTTACCTTTAAACATCTATTGCAAGACCACCAGTTATTGGAGAGCCCACATTCTGCCTATCAGTAGTCATCTTGGGATTAGTGCTTCTGTTTTCTCATGGTGAGAGAAGGAGTGCAGGGACATTATTTAATAGAGACTGCTAATCACCAGAAAGCCTAATAACTGCTTCATAGGTGACAGCTTGGAATTTGTACTTATATTCTACTCTTGGTGAGAGAAGGAGCAGAGTTCACTGATTCTTGATTGTTTTTGGTTGGACAGTGAGTGTCTGTGCTTAACGTTCCTGATTGATCTGGTTGCTATTCAAGGCATCTGCCAGGAAAAGGCTACAACTAGCCTACAGACCCTTATCATCTGGGACAATACCATGGATCACCAAATAGGCTGTGGCCTGCTTCTCATCTTGGGATTGGTGCTAATGTTTTGCTTCTGGTGAGAGAAGAGGCAAAGGAGCATTGTATCCCAGCAGATTGAGGCTGTGGTGAGACCAGCACTAGTAGTAGCCAAACACTAGCCATTCATGCGATTCCCCTCTTTTCGCCATTCTTGACAAGCTAATTATTTGTTTTCAGTAAGTATGGCTTGATTTGTTTCTAACTTCAGAATATCTGCCTAAATACTTCGTCTTTAAACTTTCAGGGTCTATGTATTAGTTCCCCTCAAGTGTTTGGCCGTGCCCTGTACAGACTCAGACACCTTGACTGACATTTTTCCTGTAAATGCATGACTGAAATTTCTCCAATACTTAGCTGCACACAGGACAACTAGTTTGCAGTGACAATCACTGTCCCCAGAGTTGCAAACCGAATACTCCTGACACTGCTTTATATTCTCATTCCAGCTATCTAATCAATAAAAAATGCCATGAATATGAACTTTCCCTCTATCTCCATTACCAGCTTGGTGGATATGGGCATCCTGAGGCAATGCAGAAATTGCCTCATGTTTACTGACAACCAGTTAATTCTCAAACAAACTGATATGGTATATGACAGATGTATTTACACAATGTCACTGGAGGCAAAGCTCTCACATAAAAGTACTGCTAATGTCAATAAGGTTGTCAGTAGTACACATGCTGCACCTATCACACACAATTCAAAGCAGACATATAGACCCACACATGCTGAGGTACTTAAATGTAGCCTTCCTAAACCGCAAAGATCTTCTAGACAAAGTACGCTTAACAAATACCCCCAGGAACCTCAAATGCACTCTCTAAATAACACCCACATCAACACATAGAGTCACATCTTATAGAACCTCTACCTCTAAGCACATAAGGCAAGCCACCACACAATCCAAACATTTTGATCATTGGAGACTCCATCATGAGACACACTGATGTCTTATTCGCCAGGCTGAGTAAGGAGAAAGTCATGGTCAGTTGCTTATCAGGAGCTAGGATCCACCACATTATGCATGCACTCAGGTAATTGGAACACAAGTACCAGCATGACTCAGTCATAATCCATGTGGGAGTAAATGATCTGAGATGTACCTCCCTAGACTATATGAAAAGAGACATCATGGAGCTCTCGGAATATGTGTCTCAGGCTGGTATGAGCCTATCATTGAGCAGCATTTTAACTTCTCCAAGGATGATGCCACAATACGAACAAAAGATGATTGACTTTAATAATTGGCTTAGTTTCTGGTATCACTCTAAAGGGGTGCAATATTTGTCAGCTTGGAAGGAGAAGGTCCACAGACCACGCTTTTGTGCCAGGAATGGTCTGCACTTCTCCCCTCTAGGCTTTCGGATATTAGCTAAAACATTGTCTTCCCCCATAGTGCTTTTTTTAGCAATACTAAACTGAAAGTACTTCTAACATAACAAATGAAAACCAAGAAAATCTAAAGGTATTACTGCTCAATGCTAGGAGTCTAAACAAAAAACTCCACTCCCTAGAAGTTCTCTTCACCCAGGAGAATGCTGATGTCTGTGCGGTCACTGAGACATACTATAAAGCCATGGAGAGCACACCAGC
Source organism: Protopterus annectens (assembly GCF_019279795.1). NCBI lineage: Eukaryota > Metazoa > Chordata > Ceratodontiformes > Protopteridae > Protopterus > Protopterus annectens. The sequence continues at coordinate 611,119,247 of NC_056744.1, forward strand.
ACGGCATGGTTATAATGCCTTCCATACATTTAGACCAGCTACTACACAGACAGGGACTTAAGGTGGAGGTATCTCTATTTACATCAAAATAATTATACCTCAAGGCTGGTCAAACAGGACAATGCAATTGAGCTGCTCCATGGTCAAATTACCTTACGCAAAATCCAATATTACTTCCTTGCCAGCTATAGGTCCTTCTCTATGACCCAGGAACCTCATACCATGTATTTAAACTTATTAGAAACTCTAACCATCCAATCCAATACCATATTCATGGGTGACTTTAATTACCCCACTATTAACTGGGAATCCTATACAGTACCAAATGTACAGGCACAGAGATTCCTGGATTTTGTAAACACAAACGTCCTGAACCAGATAGTCAATACACCAACCACGGGTGCAGCCACACTGGATCTGGTCCTCACTAATATGGGAGACTGCTGCACATGCCCTATTGTAGTGTCTTCTCTGGTAAGGTCAGACCACAAAATGGTCTCCTTTAAAGTAAAAATAAAACCTGGGCCCCCAGCTAAACCTGAAATATTCAGGAACTACTCTAAGGCTAACCTCCTGCTATTATGTGATAACCTGGCAAAATTTCAAGCGCCCATAAACCCTGAGAACACTGCTGCCTATGCAGAATTGTTCACAGAAACCCTGTACAAGCATGTTAATAGCTGCATAGAGGCAGCTGTACCCACCAGGAAGAATCACAAAATCAATAGGCTGTACAACAGAAGGAAGGAAATCATGGCAAAACTTAGGAGATGCAGCACCCAGCAGGATAAAAGCAGTCTCATCAAACTAAACAAACATCTTAGAGGACAGATAAAGTCTACCAAAGCCAAATTTGAGGTGATTTTGTCTTCCGAGGCCAAGGACAACCACAAGGCATTCTTTAGCTATGTTAGCAACTTCAAAGGCAATACACAATTGTGTGCAGAGCTCATTGTAAATGGAGCCACCTATACTGAGCCAGAAAATATACCAAACATAATGGGCGATAAATTCAGCTCCAACTTTACCTCTCTCTCCCCCTCAACCTTCTCTCAGAAATAGCATCAAATATAACTCTTCCCTGCTATCACTAGGGAACAGGTCCTTAATGCTCTCTCTAAGGCCAAGAACACTGCATCAATGGGCCGAGACAATATCTCAGGGTGCCTTCTAAATAACATGAAACATGACCTATCAAGGCCTCTGGAATTGTTATTTAACTATAGCCTCTATACAGGCTTCATGCCTCATGAATGGAGAACAGCAACAGTCCCTCTGCACAAAGGTGGGCCATCTACAGACCCATAACTCTCATTAGTCTTATATGTAAAGCCATGGAAAGATCATGGAAATGATCACTAGTGATATAGTAAACCTCCAGACACTGGACCCAACCCAGTTTGGTTTTGTCAAGGGCAGATCATGCCTACTCAACCTGGTGAACTTCTTTGAGAAGGTCACCAAAGCAATGGATGAGGGCAAAATGGTTCACAATGCCTACCTTGACTTGGCCAAGGCATTTGACACAATACCCCACTTAGACATTGTTGACAAACTCAAGAGATTACGTACAAACTCATATGTCACCCAGTGGATAGTTATCTGTCTCACAGACAGAACCCAGGAAGTTAGAATTAGGGAGTCTACCTCTACAAAGAAGCCAGTCACAAGTAGAATCCCTCAGGGATCAGTTCTTGGACCACTGCTTTTTGTCATTTACTTCTCAGAGTCTCTGGCTGACTAAATTTGCAGATGATTGCAAATTAGAAGCTGTCATTGAATCCCACACTGACACAAATGTTCTCCAGGAGGGGCTGACGCAGACGAACAACTGCTGTCAGAGCCATGGAGTAAAACTAAATGGCAAGAAATGCATAATAGTATCCTTCAGGAAGTCATCCACTCCTGCTATCATATTGACAACACACCCCTTAGAGTTGACCAAGTAGTCAGGGACTTAGGGACACACATATATAGTAACCTAGCCTTTGACCATCACGTGTCTACAGTAGTGAGGAAATCATTCTATGTTGCATAACTTATAAACAAAGGTATGGCATCTAAGTCCATTGAAGTCATTGTTCCACTATATTTGGCATTCACCAGACCTATCATTGAGTACAATGCCCCCTTTGGTATGTACCTAACCAGGCATATCCAACAACTGGAATGTCCACAGAGGTTCCTCACTAAAAGAATACAGGGCATAATATCCTATGCAGACCACCTCAAGGCTTTATCCCTGTATTCTGTCCCCTATAGGCTTTAGAGGGGAGATATATGCCTGACATACAGGGCATTGTCAGACTCCACTCTGATGAACCTCCTGCATATCCACAAAATAAACAGCACCAAAATTACACATTCTAAAGACTTAAACCTTGCCTGTGATATAAATAGGACCTGCTGGAGAGACAAGGTATGTATCCCAGAGATTACCCCATCTCTGGAACAGGCTCCCCATCCATGTGAAGCAGAGTTCTTCCCTAACCGAATTCAAGTGCAACTTGGACAATTGGATGGGGAACAGGAAATTCATCCTTGGTTTGGCACCTATGTCTCTAATGGACACAGGCAACCTGTAAATGGTTCATCTCCCAGGCCCTAGCTTGTAAATGTTTCAACTCCCACACCCCTGCTTACACTTATCAAGGATATCAGAACTTGTCAGAGATTTGGGATGTATTGCTAGGCTTAAAAAGGCCCTTATGGTCATTAGCCTAGTAAACACCTATGAACCTATAAAGCTCCCTCATTATGTTCTGAAATCATAGGTTTATATGTTCATAAGTTGGTACTCTGCACAATGAAGAGCAGACCATCATACCTCTCAACCATACCGAATTACTCGGTTTTTACCAAGTTTTGGGGTCCAAATGAAGGGGTGCCATGATTCCCGAGTGGCACCACTTCATTCCCGATTTTTTCATTTTTTTTAAAAGTTTTTGAAATACCGCGCTATCGGAGCTGACGTCATCATGTGCGCAATGACGTCAGCTCCGTCAGGGCTACCAGCCAGTCAGAATTGAGCTCAAGGAGCTCACGTTGTCATTTCCGGCTGGTCTGGCTCAAATGCAAGCGGGAAATCTTGCTCGCGATTATTACAGCAGCAGCTCTCGCTTTGGAATTTATTAATAGCTTTGGATTTGAATGCAGGCCATTGGGGTTTACGGTAGCTCTCACGTTGGATTAAAATGCATGCCGTTCAGGTAACGGTTACAGAAACAAGGAAGAGTCAGCAGCTCTCGAGGCCATTGGGGTTTTGGATCCAGGTTTGGCTTTGGCTTAACGAGTGTGTGTGTGTGTGTGTGTGTGTGTGTGTGTGTGTGTGTGTGTGTGTGTGTGTAATTTGACTACTGTTGTGTTTCATCACTGAAAGACTTTGTAAATAATCCCTTTACTGATTAAATGTGCAAAGTAGTACTGGAATAAATTAAATAAACAAGGAGCTCTAAAGAACTATATGTAATTTAAGTTTTGGGTCAAAGTACAACAAAATTGTAAAGCAAAGCAAAGCCTGCAGTTTTCAAGTTAATTATTTTCCTCAAAGTTTTATGTCTGTTTATTTTATGACTTTACTTCATGGACTTGAATGAAAAAAATGCCTGCCACCTGTTTAGTAACTGAGCAAGTCACTTACATTGCATTTCTGTGATTTATGGAGTGATGGGCTGAAGCCCAAGATCCAGTGGGTGACAATTTGAAGATATTATCCCAGAATGTAAGAAAATGAGCTAGGTGATGGCACTGAAATGAAATACCCTCTGAAAAAGACAGAAAGTGAAAGTGGTCCTTAAATCTCATATAATACTTACCCAGCTTCATTCTGGCACTACATGGGTCTGCAGTGATAACATCTTGTGCAAGATCAAAGGGAAAATAATGATCCAACCATTTTTGGTTTTTGAATAATCAAAATAAAAAAGTAACTAACTTCTTATTTTTAATTTTTTTTATTCCTTTTCTTCCCAGTGCAACAACTGGTCATGGGAGGTCATCATTCAGGCAGCTATGAGGGTTATTCTTAGTTGAATCATAACCACACTGATTCCTAATGCTAGCAAATGGGTTCAGCTTGCAATTCTTGCCTCCCAGACATGCCCATTTCTAGTTACAACATATGCTGCTTGGCATACACTACCTATCACTGCCCACTGCCTCTGGTGCACATGCACTGTATCCATCCTCCTCCTCCTCTGGTTGTCAGTATAGCAGCAAACTTAGCTAATTCCCTCCCATTAGGATGGTGTACCTGCATTAGCCACTCACTCCTTCCTTCCTTATTGGATGACCTAGGACCTGGGCTGCTAGAAGATGCCAGGTGTTCTTCGCTACAGTAGGGTTTAAACACACTATATCAATGACCATCAATGCCCTCAAAAAGAAGAGTCCACAAAAAGGACTGAATAATGCTGTGCTTTTTTAAGAAATATTTTGCATCTAGTAGGCAGGCAACAGAATAAGTGGACATTGGAGGGTGACTTGCACTTTAATATATTTGATTGTCACTGAGATACCTGTGTGTGTGTGTGTGTGTGTGTGTGTGTGTGTGTGTGTGTGTGTGTGTGTGTGTGTGTGATGTAAAGTGAGTGCATTTTACAGCTCAGACCATGATGGTTGGCACAGATAGAAGGCATTTATTATGTAGTATCATTTGCTACTCTTTTGCAATGAAAAACAATCCTTTCATTCCAAGAACACAGAAAAACAAGAATGCTTTCATTTCTCTGAAATGTTGCCATTTCAGAAACAATTTAAAGAATGAGGTTGCATTTTCCTTATGGGTGTATATGAAATGTCTCTCTGCCTCCAAAAATTAATAATTGGGCATTTCTCTGACACTGTTTTTAATGCATTGTGTTTAACAGAGTGATGTGATTCTGTGAATCAGTGTTTGACATATTATGTAACCTAAATATTCTCATCTTATAACTCCATCTTTGATATTATAATATGATATCTGGCAGGAGATATCTGCTATAATACTACAATTAGTTGTCATTTAGTATGCCAATAGTAGCATGTTAACCACCAGCAGACATAAATGTTTTTATAATGGGTATTCTTTCATTTTTTTCTTGCACCTTTGATCCCTTTAAACCCATGTTAAATATAGGAAGCTAGGGTCTACTTATTGCCTATTGTGCCCATTAATTTGCTACCTGCAGATAGAAGAAATTAACCTAATGGAAGTGTTAGTGGTTTAACATGTAACATATGTGCCTTTGGGGCTGGAAGATCAAAAGACTGTGGGTTCTCTTCATACACTCAGTGCTTGAATTCATTTTTCAGTCCTGACTGCAACATGGAGAGAGTATTACTGCATTCCACAGTCTACCATCCATTGGATGAAATGATAAACTATGGTTCTATCTGCCTGACTTGTTGAATGTAAAATATTCTAGAACACTTACTGAAAAGGGTAAGGGTAACTGTAGGGTTCTCTACTAAAGCATCATATTTACTACTCAACTGAAAAGTTTCATATCAAAATTAATTATAAATATTTTAGAAAATAAGAAAACTGAAAACAGCTATGGTGGGAAGTGAGAACAGAATTTGTATTCCCCCATTACTGGCTTTGTTGTTTGTTTAGGTTTTTTTATAAGAGTTGAGAGCTATGGTGAGTGAAAAGTGAGAACTGAATTTGTATTCCCCCATATTGGCTTTGTCCAGGTTTTTTGTGCTAAGAGGTTGAGAGGCTGAGCTATGGTGAGAAGTGAGAACTGAATTCACTAAATGATAGCCATTAAGTTTCAGTCTTCTTATTTTTTTAGGAAACTGCTGATTTGGCATAGTGGTCTGTTTCTCTGACTGTATTGTATAGAGTCCTGGTTTCAAGACCTGCCAGTGAAATGCATGGTGGTAACATTTTATTCTAGCAACTTTCCAAAATTATACGAGCAATGGTTAAAATGTGTATCTGGTAGCTCCCTAGCCACTACCACTTGTGAGCTGTGTCCAGGTGTTTTGTTCTAAGAGTTGAGAGCTATGATGAGAAGTGAGAACTGAATTTGTATGCCCCCATTATTGGCTTTGTTTGTTTTGTGTGCAAGGGGCCAATGACTTGAAAACAGCCCAAAGGTAATCACTATTCACCACTGGCCAGATGCATTTTCTTTGGATGTGGTGTGGGTTTCAATGCTATTTCAATGAATATGAGTTTCAAGGGCAGAGAAGTTTTAATGCCAAGTCCATTTTCATCGAGACAGTATTGCTTTGTTTAGCAGATGTCAAAATAAAATCCAAATAACACTGTAGAAGTTTTTGTGTATATTGGCTTTTCCCGGTTAGGGGTCGCCACAGCAGAACTCCGGTCCGCTAATGATTGGCAGTAGTGTTTATGGTAAACTGGGAAAATCGCCAGGTAATGGGACATTGGAATGGCTGCAGGGGGTCAGTTCTTCAGTTTGCATTTGAAAGTTGATATCCCACAAATCCACCGGAGTGGGTGGGGTTACGTAATTATATATGCAAATCAGATGTTAATCAGCGTACAGATTTGTATCTATTTTTCATGGGCCTTGTCCAGATTTTTGACGTTTCCAGGTTGAGAGGTATGCAGACCATTGTGGAGCCTAACCTAATTTCACAATTGCTCAAAAGCACTTTCTGGTTAAATGACTTGCTCAGAATCACACAGTAGGCAAATGGTGACTGAGGGAGTCAAAACCTGGTCTAATAATAATAATAATAAGAAGAAGAAGCTTATTAACAGATCACATCCTTAATCCTCTGTGCTAATTACCAGTCAAAACAGGAAAGTCACTCTCAGGGTTTCAGAAACAAGAAGAGAAAGAATTTGCCCCCAGGAATAAGGACATATTCTAAAAGCTGTATGGTAAAACACATTTAATTCAGTGCAACATAAAATCAGTGTCTGGAGAAAAAGTAATCTTAAAAACATATTGCCTACCACAGTACCAATGAAGCATATTTAGTTGTGAAGTATGGAAAATACTTAAACTTTGGGTTACAGAAGAATCACAGACTGAGTGGTTTCAAATTGTACTGGTCTCCAAGCCTGACAGGTCTACAAAGTTTTACAACTTCTGGAAGCTGACTAGCATATGCAAATTTGATTCATATCTTATACTCCAAGATGATGAACTAATTGAGAAATTGGACAAGGCTTGGTTTCTGTCTTGTTCACACTTAAAGGCTATTAGTAAGTCCTAACATTCCTAGACTCTAAAATAAAAAATAGTATTTTCCACATCAGATGGAATCTATTAGCAAGTCTTGATTTTTTTGTTCTGTAAGGAGTGCCTATAATGTTCCAGAGTCCGACTGACAAAAATTCTTAGCTCCCACACCAGATATGCTACAGTCTGCCTAGATGACACTGTAATACTGCCTAAATCCATGACCTGTAGATCTAAAGCAGGCCCCTGGGAAAGAAGGCAACCTAGATGATGTTCCTCTGAGGGAGCAATTCTGTTACCCTGCAGAGGAAAATTCACCTGAATGTATACTTTCCTGTGTGAAGGTGTAAGGAAGAGATACTTCAGTTTATCCAAGCCTATGTGAAAAGGCAAGTTAAAAAGGTGTTTTAGTGTATCACTGCCTGTATGAAATGTACAGAAACGTTGGTTGAACTTAGCTCCGTAGTCATTGTATATACTGTTCATTTATTACTAGTCAGCTATTTTGACAGAACCCTGTGAACAAGAGAATACTGCATCAGAACTGAACTGAAATGGCCACAACCACACTATGTCTAAGACAATACTGCATCTCAATCTAAAGAAACATTGCACTTGAGCTGAACTGTATTTACCAGCAGATGTGGATGATTCACTATGCTTGCTTCTTCTTTTCTACAAAGAAGCATATATTTTATATTATTCATTTCCAGTGTAAATAATATGACCTTAAAATGACAAGAGCTGGCTTCAGCATTTATTCCCTGTTACAACTTGTTTATTTGTAGATGTGCAACAGGCAATATCTCATGTTTGTGTGAAGGTAAAGCTGCATTATCAATACCTGAACACGAGTTACTGCTATTATACAGTGATATTTTTTTAAAGAAATTTATTACATTTTTAAAATAATGTTAATGTGTCAAACAGACTAATGCACATGAGTGGGCAGATTCCAATATGGGGAAAACTGCCAGGAGGTAAGCAGAGTAATGGTAAAACCAAAGGTTTATTTGAATACAAACACAAGCGAACCAAATAAATCAAAGATTAATAAATAATGCTTGCATCCCAAAAAATGTGACAAGACTTCTTCAGAACTAAAAACAACTCGAGAATCCTTTAATTTAAAATCCAAACACAGCAGTCATAAGATAAAGAATATCCAATAAAAAGCCAGCCAGAAAACAATTAGTTAACCATTAAAGAAGCCTGTACATTAATATGAGTTCACAATTAAATACCATATGTTAAATAAAAGTGAGAACACTTAGTTGTAGAACAGAGCGTGTGTGTTGTATCTTTAAGAAGCGTTTCAAGGACTGAACATGCATATAAACTGCAAGCACCTGCTAGCTTCAGTGCCATTTTGAGAGTGCAGCCAGAGAGCATGGTTAAGTGTAACAGCTACTTTGTATATAAGTTTACCTAAGTTAAAATTATTAAGCCTCAACCCTGATGTGTGTATACATAATAAAGCTGCTTGAACAGAACCCACAAAGACTCGTCTATTACATCCCGACTAGATGAGTGATATGGTGTCAGAACAGGGATTCCAGAGACTGTTTTCCAGAGCTACAAGGTGCAGAATTAACAGTGAAAGTAAACTAAGAGAAACGAGCACAAAAAAGAGCCAGAAAAGAAACAAAGGTAATGAAAACTTGCACCAATAATTTATTTTTTAAAAAAGATAAAATGGAGCATTACAAGGGCACAAACTGCATTATTAAACAAGGCTGAGGAACAAAAGATTTATTAATTAAACAAAATGTTTAAAATTAAGAGATTTGATAAAATGAGCATCAGAAAAGTATATAAGGGGTAGGGAATTACCCTGGAATTGCAAAAGGGGCATGTTTAAGGCAAAATGAGCATGTGTAAAGGAAACCGGGCATGTTTAGAGTAAAACAAACACAAGAAAAGTATAATGGGTATGAAAAGAGCTTAAACAAGCAAAATGAATATAATAAGGGCAAAAAGGGCAGATTTAAAGCATAAATAAAGCAAGGTGACTGCATGTTTTTTGGTAAAGTGCTATGTTTTGGCATAACTACTAATTTGTATTGTATTCAGGGCATAACTAGATTTATTCGAAGTATCTCAAAGTGTGTAAAAGTGCTTACAGTGTGTGTTTATTACTGTGCATGTATTCCGAAGAGTTTATCTGTGTGCAAAGTGCAACTATTTTGCAAAGTGCAGTCAAAGTAAAGCCATTTTGAAAAGTTTATTGTGCTAGGTGTGGGTCTATATTGAATTAGCGAATGCTTAAAAAAGCTTACGCTAATTCATAGACCATTTTTAAGCAAAAGCTTAAAATCTCAAACACCCGGAACAAAATCGCTGGTCCACCAAAAAAAAAAAAAAAAAAAACTTAAAACATTATATAATGTGGGGGGCAAAGCCCCCAACACCCCCCCTACTTAAAATACCACAGTGGAGGAAATAGCAAACTCCCAAAACTGGCCCAGCGATTTTTTGGCCTGCGAAAAAAAATCACTGTTTCGGGTGTTTGAGATTGTAAGCTTTCGCTTAAAAGGGGTCGATGAATTAACTTTCGCTTTTCTACGTGTTCGCTAATTCAATATAGACCTGCTAGGTGCACCTATTTGCAAAGTGTCGCCATTGCAGAGTGCTTCTTGCATTGTAAAGAATTATCTAGCAAAGTACCATCATTTTGGAGATGTTTCAGTTTGCCGTGTACTGTTTATTCACAGGGTGCAGTTACTTCGAAATGTTTCTTACTCTGAGCTTCTTCTGCCCAGTTCATTCGCACAGTACAGTTATTCTGAAATGTTTCTTACACTGATAAGAGGTGATTCTTGCAGTACAGTAATTTCAAGAGTATTACAGTGCTAGAGAGACCTATTTCACAAAGTTCAGTTTTTCAGAGGCTTGTTGTGCTACTGGGCATAGTTACGAATACTGGCATAAATTTCTGGCATATGTATATGTGTGTGTGTGTGTGTGTGTGTGTGTGTGTGTGTGTGTGTGTGTTCATGCATATTTGCAAAGCCCTTCACTGGTATGTGTTAATATGGCAGATGGATTTTGAAAGCACTCACCACTTGTATTTGATCAGAATATTGCAGACAACTGGAGAATATTTGAGCAAGAGTACAATATTTTTATACAAGCAGCTTATTCTGACAAAGATGCACACACCAGACATTCATATTTTTAAACCTAGCTGGGTCAGAGGCCATTGAAAGAAAGCGTTCCTTTGTGTATGCACCAGCAGTATATGAGGGATATGGTGAAAACCGTCATATTGTTGTAAATGCTGAATCAAGGGAAGAGCCAGAGTGTTTGAAGCGCAAATTCAGAGAAATATTACATTAGAGAAGCATTTGTTTTACTCAAAGAGATCGGAAACCAGGGGAAACTTTTGCAGCTTATATTACTGACCTGAGGAACAAAGCTAAAATGTGTCAGTTTGGTAACTTAAAAGATGAGTTGATAAAGGACAGGTCTGTGTGTGCTATTAATAGTGCTGCTGTAAGAAAGACTTTGTTTTGTGACAGTGATTTAACGTTAAGCAAAGTTATTGAGATTTGTCAAATCCATGAAGCTACAGAAAGGTATACAAGTACGTTTGCAAGTGTTAAGAGCATGGTTTCGGCAGGCTCCAGAGCAAATGCAGAGAGCATGTAACACGTGGCAAACAGAAGCAGGCCTAAACACATAGCAACCACAGCCCCTGTGGGTTCTCTGGCAAAACCACTATGTTTTCCAGCAAGTTCTAAGAAAGGAGCATGCTCAGTGCAGTATAAGTGTGAATCAGCAAAATCTCAATCTAGCTTTATAGTTAACTGTTGCAATTGTGGAGCCAATCACGAGTCTAAAAGAGAGAAATGCTTGGCATTTGGTCAGCAGTGCCATATGTAAAAAAATGGAACCAATTTCAAAAGTTGTGCAAATTAAGTAAATCTCACACAGTTACAAAGAAGGGTCACTCATAAAAGCAAGTTGATCATACAGAGAGCTGCAATTCTACTTTCTATGTAGATGGTGTGATTGGTGAAAAGGTTGATGCAGTAAATTTGTAATTTGCAAAGAACGAAGGAAAGCACAATCATTAGCATAAGCATCAATGTCCCTTTTCAACTGATTTTATTTGCGAAGAAAAATGTCATTACAAATCTTTTCTACCCTAAAATAAGTATTATCGTAGTTGGTTTTGTAATACTCAGAAAGCATATCATTATGAATGACATTGTTCAACAATTATAACGTCTGGTTTAAGTTCTCCATTTCAGTCTCGTTATTTTTTATTAATAAGTGCATTATTTCCAAACCCGCTTTGTCAACAATTAAATGCAGTTCTTTAATAATATCAGAGTCAGGAGGAATGCCATTAAGGTAATGCCATAGTCTCAAAAGGACAAAGCCAGCTAGTTTTAATTATAACAAGGCATTAGGTAATTTTAAATGCAGGATGTGCAAACAATGCCCATATATAATGTCCACGATGGCAAGATTTAAACTTTGTGACTTTTACTTTTCAACAGAAGGGCATTTTAACTGTCAGTCTAAAAATGTTTCATACCTGGCAAACTGCTTACAATGTCCATTTTTTATAAAGGAAAACTGCTAGACGTTTACGTGAAAGAATGTATGAGCACTTGTCTAATATAAAAAAAGGTAAACAAACCAATGCATTGTGTAAACATGTAGTAGAGTATAAAAATCATGAATTTGGATTTTTGGTAATACAGCAAATTGTCTCTGATATTCAGGGTAAATTATTACCTGAACATCTTGAATTATGTGAATTAAAGTGGCAATTATGGTTAAATGCTTTTGTATACCCTGGGCTGAATGAATATTCTAGTATTAATTGTCTGTTGAAACTTAGGCTCCTTGAAGGTTAAAAAAATTTTTTTAAACTTACTTTTTAATTAATAGGGTAATTGTTTTATTGGATTATTGTATTAGTGAGTTAATGATTTTCATACAGTATTTAATGCTGTGTTTGTTGTTAGGTTGTTAGTTCTGAAAAAGTCCCTTTGTGGTTGTGATTTCCTGGGATGAAAGTGCATAACTCTATTGGAACTATTATTCAATAAAGTGGTTGATGAATACTTCTGGCTGTTTCTTCAGGTTTTTTATTTTATTGATTTTAATTCTTGGTTACGATGTCGAGTGGTGTGAATGGAGGAAGCAGCTGTGATGGTTCTCATTCGGACAACCCAAGCTCGAATGGAAATTTGACTTTATTGCTACAACAGGTCAGCCAACAGTTAGCTGACCATTCTAATCACATAAGAGCACTTGGCGTACCTTTGAATGGATCAAATGGACTTAATTCTAGTTTTGGTTTACCTCTTAGGCAAGCTACCCCTTTGACTGTGTCTTCGGTTATGTGTGAGCAACAAAGCAACTCTTTCAACAGAGGAATTGCTCAAAAATCCGCAGGTTGGAAGCATAACCCGTTTTGTTTTAACCGGAATGCTGAATGCAACTGACAACAGGGTAATTACAATGGTCTGAATGAAGTGGTATCCTTGGCAGATAACTTAAAGCTTTTTGATAATGCACTTTTAAAATACAAAAAGCTGCAGTTGGACAATAGTTGTTTGCAAAGAAATATTGAACTCAAACAAGTTCCCAAAGGTTTGAGACTATAGCATTACCCTAATGGCACTCCTACTGACTCTGATATTATTAAAGAATGGCATTTAATTTTTAACAGAGCAGGTTTGAAAATAACGCACTTATTAATAAAAAATAGCGTGACTGAAATGTAGAACTTAAACAAGACTTTAGAATTGTTGAACAATGTCATTCGTAATGATATGCTTTTTGACTATTACAAAACCAACTATGATAATACTTTTTTTAGGATAGAAAAGATTTGTTATGACATTTTTCTTCGCAAATAAAATAAGTTGAAAAGGGACATTGATGCTTATGCTAACGATCGTGCTTACCTAGTAAGAATTCATAACCAAGATTGGCCCCACCCAATCAGAGGCATGGGAACCGATACAAGGAAGTGACATCAATTTCGAGAGCTCAAATTCAAGAACATGATAGTGACAAACACCTAACTTCACCATTAATGGAGGGTGTGAGGCATTCTGAAAGGATTAAAAATAAAAGTGGTTACAACAAAGTCTTGGGAGCTAATAATTTAGATTTTTACTGGAACCACAATGTGAATCCAGTGGATTGGAAGTATTTAGCTTAAGGGGCTTGTCCAAAAAAGAAATACGGAGGATGGCAACAAAAGAAACTATGAGCAATGGTGATTTGCCATTGGGAGGTAACTTGGGAAATGTTATTGATCCTTTAGAAGTATCCTACAACCTGAATACCTTCAATTTGGAGGAGTATATTTTGATTCCAAGGAGTTTTGGGTCCTTGGGTGAACTTGTTGATAGAGAATTGATGTTTTAGATAAAGCTATTGGTCCTGAGACAGTTTTAAATAACACAGGTTACTTTAAGTTGTACAATTATTCTAGTCAATGTATAACTCAAGCTCATGCTGATTTGCTTGCAAAACGATTCAGCTTTGTGCCGTCCCGTAGGGGGCATATAGTGGGACTGTTATTAGATGTAAAGTTATACACTAGAAAATTGAATTTAAGCTTATGGTTTAACTCTAACAATAGGGCTAAACTTTCTCATACATTTTGTTTGGAAAAAAAAAGTACATTTAACCCCTCTATGCACAATTTAGTCCACATTTTTGAGAGGGCATGTGAATTAGATTTTAGGCAAATGTTAAGTGATAATAAATGCAGGGGTTGTGACAATTTGAGAGTAGAACACAAAGTTCTGTTGCAGGATATTGTGGATGATAAAAAATATGTTATGAAGCCTGACAAAGGTAATGGCATGGTTATTATGGAAAAGGTGGAGTATTGTAACAGCATGAATGTTATTCTTATGGATTGAACATATTCGGAGGTTTCCAAAAATAAAATGAACATTGTTTTTTAAAAAAATCAACATGTTGCTTGATAACATGGCGTTTCAACATCAGGTTAATTTGGAAAATACAATTACATGAAAAATTACTTCCCAGTAAAAGCTAGTATTTTTGGGATCCCTAAAATCCACAAAGATTTATGCTAGCTCCATTTCAACCTATTGTTGATGGAAAAAGGTCAAAGACATGTTTCATGGCTAAATTGGTGGACTATTATTTAAAGAACGGTTTAAAGGAATTCAAAATACATCTGTAAGGATTCTTGGGAGTTTTTACAAAATTTAAACAATGTAGAAGTTAGTGACAGGATGCTTTTTGTTACCATAGATGTCAAAAACTTATTCTCTGTCATACTGCAAGATCTGGGGTTATATTGGTTAGAAATAGTTATCGGATATTAAAAAACTTAAACAGGACCAGATTAATCTTATTGTCACCCTAATGGAAGTTATTCTTCACAATAATTTTGTCTTTTTTGAGGGACAGTATTTCAAGCAAATGGTAGGTGTGGCTATGGGGCAGGGTGTACCCCCACCTATGCTAACTTTGTTATGTTTCACTGAGAATCTGAATTCATTTTTAAAAGTAGATACTCAGAGTATATTAGGTATTACACAAGATTTTTGGATGATTTGTTTTTAATTTGGAGTGGAACTGGGGTATTACTTGATGAGTTTTTAAATTATATTAACAACACTACTGAATTGCTTAAATTCACCCATACATACCATAATGAGAAAATTTATTTGGATGTTGAAATTTTTATAGATTCTCTTGAGGGGAAAATAAATTCAAGAATTTACAGAAGACCTACTAGAAGACTGTTCAAAACTACGAATTTAAAACACATTCTAACAACTAGTGCTGTATTATACAAGGAATATAATTTAATACAATCAGGAAGGTGAATAAAGAATGCATACGTGTATGCATGGCCCTAAAAATGTGTTTGAAAACAGCCCAGATGAAAGTGTGAAAGGCTCAAAATCATGGACAAATTTTAAGCTTTACTCTTATTACCAAAGCAATGGATGAAGATAAAACAGTTCACACCACATTACCTAGACCTGGCCAAGCCTTTTGACACAATCCCCTACTCAGGTGGAGTACAAAAGATGAATAATGTAGGTGCAAATAATTGCATCACTAGCTGGATTGCCAACTTGCTCACAGGATGCAGGAGATCAAAATAGGGGAAGAGACCAGTCACCAATGGAGTCCCCAGGGTTCAGCGCTGAGACTTTTTCTGTTTGGCATATACATTTCAAAAGTAAAAGGAAATACCAAATGGCTTTGGCTGGCTAAGTCTGAGATGACTGCAAGCCAGGAGCCATTAGTGAATCTCCAAATGACTTAACCATTATGCAGGAAAGTTTGTCCCAAATAATAACTGATGTCAAAATCATGATAATGCCCTCTGAGAACTGACCCAGTTGTTTGGCATTTGGAAACTTGTGTGTACAGTGATCTAACTTTTGATCAACATGTTCCCAGAGTTATAAGCCTTTCTATACTGCAGAGCTTATACACACATTGTTGTGACTAGATCTAGAGATGTTGTTGACACCCTTTACAAAGCTCTCATTAGGTCAATCATTTTGTATAATGCCCACTTTGTATCTGTCCAGCCCCATGCAACAATTGAAATATCTTCAGAGATACCTTACTAAAAGGATACAAGTCCTAAACAATAGGTCTTGCATGGACCACCTCAATGATTTATTACTATGCTCAGTATTTTACAGAGTGCTTAGAGGCGACATGTCTGGCATACAAGGCATCCTCCAACCTAATACAGATGGACCTATTGAACATCAGCAAGTCAAATGTCATCAGAAATACTCAGTCCAGGTATCTAAACTGAATGTTGTGGAGAGATGGATATATATCACAGAGACTACCACTGTTCCAGAACAGACTATCCATAAAAATAAAGCAAAGTTCATCTGTCCATATTCAAATGCAACTTGGAACTAAGGATGAGTAATAGAAAATGTACTCCAGGATTGCCCCTCATGCCACTAATGGATAGAGGCATTTCCTAAATGCTGCATCCCTTACATGGGTCCCCTCAAATCATCTATGGTATGATCACATTTATTCTTACTAGGGCTAATATACAATTATCAGGCATGGGATAGGTAAGACCAACCAGAAGATGTTAGTTCAGGCACCAAAAGGGAATTGGCTAAGCTTAATGTCCTCCAGGTGAATCTATGTTGTGGTAGTAAATAGTTATAAAAAAATTGCCCTTTTTAGATCACTAAATGTCCCTTTTGCCTTCAGCTCCCCCAGTCTTCAAAAGCTTCCGGCACCTATGAACATAATGAAACCCTGATAGACTGTGAAAGGCAGTTGTAGGAGATAAACCACAAATGGGCAGATCTGGAAGACAGATCCTGCAGCGAAAACCTTAGTTTTATGCAGATTCTGGGAGGCACTGAAGGGAGTGATTGTCAACAATTTATAAGTGACTGCATATATAAGTGGACTGGAATGCTGATGGGTGAAATCAGAATCGACAGAGCAAACAAAACAAACACACCTAGAATGAGGGCAAACAAAAAACTCTGACTGATCACAGTTAAGTTAGAGGCATTTCAGATGTAAAAAAGCATGCTTTCCTGTCTATGGAAGAGATGGGACTATTTTAAAAATTAAAGTTATGCACTCACCATAACTATGCATTCATGTTGTCCATTTTAATGCTTCCTCAATGTATGGGTTACTGATCTGACCTCCGATCTGACTCAGCCGCATACCACAGACTTACAGATCCAATTCTCAAGCTCCTACCTCTACCCATAATGCTCCAGTCAGTCTACAATACCTCAGATCGAGTTTGCTGTCTTAAAGATCCTAAGATATAGTAGAAAGAAGGATGTAACAATAAAGCTACGGTTCAAACCTGGAGCAAAGGGTTTTAAAATATCTATAAGATTATCCCAGAAGATGAAAGGAAGGGGGATGGAGGGCGGGTAGTTGGGGAAGAATGAAAATAGACAACAGAGATGCGTCATTATGGTGAGTGCATAACTTTAATGTCTGATGTTGTCCTTTTCATTATTCCTCAACATGTGGGACAGATTCCCCAGCTATGTGAATCTTGGTTGGCCCTCAGGGAAGGATATATCAGAGAGCTCTGCTTCTATAAATCAAATCTAGTTTATAAAGAGCAATGAAAGCATGAGCCTTAGACCAGGTGGTTGCTGTTTAAATGTCATCAATGGAAATTTTAGACTAGAAGACAGATGATTTGGCCATGGATCTAGTTGAATGTGCCTTAGCAGCTTTGACAGGGAGAGGCCTCGCTGAGTATATACAAAATAAATGCAATCAGTAATCCATTTGGCTAGGGTAACTTCTATAAACTGGTAATCCCAGTCTGTTCGGTGAGAAAGAAAGAAACAACTGGTCTGTTTTCCTGAAATCCTTAGTCCTGTGTAGATGTAACCTACTCTCCCTTATTTGAAAAATTAGGGGGAAAAGACAGGCAGGTGAATTGTTTGACTGATATTTGATTCACAGGCTACTTTAGGTAAGAAGAATGTATTGTTTGTAAAGTAACTCTGTCTTTGTGAAAAACAATATAAAGGGATCTGGATGACAGAGCCTAGACTTTGGAAATTCTCCTTGCAGATATAACAGCTACTGGAAATGCTGTTTTCCAAGACAAAACTTTTAAAAGGTTGTTGCATCAACCCCTGGATTATGACGGTCAAATCCCAAGGAGGCGATACAGCTTTCACTGTAGGCTTGAATAAGAAGGTGTGCTTTAGAAAAGCTTTGCACAGTTTTGAAAAAGCCAAAGAGGCAGCTATTTCTCCTAAATGAAACTTTTATATGGCTGCTAATTGCACATTGATTGTGGAAATACTAGCACATTCCTGAAAATAGAAGCCAAAAATTCTAGAACTGAAGAAACAGGAGTAGTAAAGGGTAAATTTCCTTTTTATGGGCCCATATTGAAAATCTTTTCCATTTACTTCTGTAGATCTTCCTTGTAGAAGCTTTCTGGGAAGACAAAAGTATACATCGTACAAGGGTGGAAAGCTTGGGCTGTCTAGCTATTAATGGAATTGGAGAAATAATGCTGTTAGTTTGAGGCCTGGAATATTAGGATGCTTCACCCCAGAGGGATGCGATAGAAGGTCTTGACTGGGGTCCAGTATCCAAGAAGGGTAGCAAAGATGAGACCAAAGGAAGGGGAACCACACCTGGCTAGGTCAGAAGGGGGCAATGAGGATAACTCAGGTCTTAAACCAATGTGCTTTCTGTAAGAATTTTGGAATCAGAGGTAATGGGGGATGGGCATAAATGAGACCAGAGGGCCAAATGTGGACTAGAGCATCTCTCATTAACTCCCCATGAGGGGGGGTTAGAGTAAAGCACATGCTGCACTTGTGGGGAGACAGAAAGAGATTGCAGCAAGGTTGGCTCCAACGATGGAAAATCTTATCCGCCACTAACTGACTGAGAGGCCACTCATGAGATAACAAAATGGACCTGCTGAGTGTGACTACAAAGACATTGGATTTCCCCAGAATGTATGTTGCCACAAGAACGTGGTTGAAGAAAATCACCCTCGGCCATACTCTAATTGCTTTTTGACAAAGGGGCTAAGATTGGGTTCTCCCTTGTTTACTGTTATACCAGACCGCAGACATGTTGTCAGTTTGAATCCCTATAGTTCCTACAGGGCGAGCATCTTGAAAGGCCTTCAGTGCTAACAGAACCAATCTCATCTACAGGACACTGAAGTGCAAATTGGTCTCTTGGGAGGATGCCTTGGACTGTCTGACTCAAGAAATGCCCCCCTCACCTCAACTGGGAGGCATCCGTAGTCACAGTGGCCACTGGATGAGGTAGAATAAAAGGATGGCCCAGGTAAATCTCGTTTGACTGAATCCACCAACAAAGATGATTCTACATACTCAAGTGAGTTTGACTGGGAAAGCCAGAGGATGTTGCCACTAGAGTCCATTGGAGAACACACATATAGTAACATGCTACAGGAACTAAGGTTATGGCTGCTGCCATCAAACTTAGAGCCTGAAGAACAAATCTGGTTGAAGAAGCAAGATGAGCAAGAGTTTGCTGTACCTGGAACTTGATTGTATCTACACAATATGAAGAAAGAGTGACAATCTGACTTACTGTGTTCAACTGGGCACCAATGAACTCCAGGCTCTGTACTGGGTTTAGTTTTGATTTGGAAACGTTAATTGAAACACCTAGTCTGTGACAAAGTTAGAGGAAATAGTCCCTGGACTGTTCTAAGAGATATCTGGTTGGAGCAGTGAGGAGCCAGTCATCTATATTCAGAAACAATCAGAATCCCAGCAGTCTCAGGTGAGCTGCTACCACTGCCATACACTTGGTAAACACCTTGGGAGCTGTGGTGAGACCAAAGGGCAGGGCTTTGAACTGACAGTGGCAGGTTCCCAGCCAAAAATGCAAAAATCTTTGGGATTATCTGCTCATTTTGATGTGATAGTATGCATCCTGAAGATCGACTGAGCACATCCTATTGTCCTTGCGAAGAAAAGGCAGCATGGATTAAAACATGGCCATTTGGAACTTTGCTTCTTCACAGATTGGTTCAATTTGCTTAGATCCAGAACTGGTCTCAGGTCTTTGGTCTTCTCGGGCACTAAAAAGAACCTTGAGTAAATTCCAAATCTTATTTGATCTGGTGGGACCTCCTGGATGACCCTTTTGTACAGCAGTTTTCGAATCACTTGAGCTGCAACTTCTGTCCGACTGGGTGGAATGTCAGGAAGCTTTTTTCTTTTGGTTGGTGGAATCTTGAAAAATGGTATGAAATAACATACGGATATTATTTTTAGCACCCAAGAATCTTCTGTTATTGAAGCCCAGGCATCTAGGTGCAAGGACAAGTGACCCCCCCCCCCCCGGAATGCCTCCAGAGGTGAGGAGTCGGTCAACCCTTCAGCAGCACTGAAAGGGTCTATCTGAGAAAGAATCTCAGAAAAAGGAAGTTATGTCCTTACCAAAATGTTCCATCTGTGTTGCTGATCTTCATTCATTCTTGACTGATGGGTTCAGTTCTGAATCCTCATAACTGACTCGGCTGTTATACTAGCTCGCACCAGCCAAAAACTTTCAGGCTAAGGCTCTACTCATACTGCCTCTCTTCCCATTACCTCAGATCGAGTTTGCCTATGATAAAGAAAAAAATGGAAGCTCTGTCTGAGCAACAACCCTATAACAACCCCACAACTAGTTCTGAACCTCCAGGAGTCTCTAGGAGGGGGCAGGATGGTGGGATGTCAAGAATGAATGAAGAGTGACAACACAGATGGAACGTTATGGTAAGGACATAACTTCTTTATCTAATGTTGTCAATCTTCATTCATAGATGACTGATGGAACAGAGTGGCCCTAAGGAAGGATATTCCTGAGCACCATAGAGACAAAAGATGCTCTTTCCCTGGAAACCATATTTAATTTGTAATGAGTGATAAAGGTGTGAGGGGTAGCCCAAGTTGCAGCTAAGCATATGTCTTCCATAGATGTTCTAGAATGGAAGACTACTGAAGTAGAAACAGATCTTGTCGAATGAGCTCTAATTTTTGCTGGTAGATGGAGTTTATTCTGATTGTACATAAATGTAATGCAGTCTCTGAAACATTTTGACAAAGTGACCTTTGAAACTGGTTTGCCCAATCTGGTACCTGAAAAGGATGAAATACTTGGTCTGATTTTCTAAACGGTTTTGTTCTATCCAAGTAATGTGGATGTCCAACATATGCAAGCAGTACTCTCCTTTGTTTGAAAATTTGGTAAGGAGACTGGTAAGTTTATGGTCTGGTTGATATTGGAAGGAAGGAGGGATTAGTCCTGAATGATACTCTATTTGTGGAAAATGATATATGGATACTTCACACACAGAGCCTATAACTGAAATTCTCCTGGCAGATGTGATAACTACTAGAAAAAGGGTCTTCCAGGACAAAAATTTAAGGTCACATAAGGCTGCTGGATCAAAGGGCTGATGAACTAAGGATTGCAAGACCAAGGTTAAATCCCAAGGCACTACAGGATCTTTGAAAGGTGGCTTCAAATGCAGAGCGCCCTTAAGAAAAGTTTTGTAAAGGTGGTGAGACATTAAAGAATGATCATCAAATACGTTATGGAAATTCAAAATGACATCTAAATGAACTCTAATGGTAGAAGTTTGAGGCTCCCAATTGAAATAAGGTGGCTAAATATTCCAGGATCTTATCGACCGGAGCTGAGAAAGGATTGAAACCATTTGTGTTCGACCAAATACAAAATCTTTTCCATTTGCTAAGGTAAATTTTTCTGTTCGAAGGTTTGCGAGAAGCCAGAAGTATGTTTTGCACTGGGGAGAACAAATTGTTTCACCTGGCAATTACTGGAAGTGGAGAAACCAAGCTGTCAGCTTGAGATGTTGAAGGCTGGGATGGACCAAGCTCTGATGGTGAGATAACAGGTCTGGAGTTGGATCCAGAGTCCATGGGCTGTGAACCAAGTGAGGCCAGAGAAAGGGAAACCATACTTGATGGGGGCAATAAGATGCAATGAGAATCAATTTGCCTCTCAACCATTGGGCTTTCCTCAGAAATTGGGAAATTAATGGGATTGGTGTGAAGGCATATAGAAGTCCTGGGGGCTAAGTGTGAAAAACTGCATCTCTCCGGGACTCCTTGCAAGGTGGGACTATGGCAGCATAGCTGCTGTATTTGTGGTTTATGGAAGAGGCAAACAGGTCGCAGTAAGGCTGACCCCATCGATGAAGATTATTGGCGTTATGTTGGGATTGAGAGACCACTCATGAGGTAGAAGGATACACCTGCTTAGTTTGTCCGCAATCACGTTGAAATTTCCCAGAATATGCATTGCTATTAGAAAGTGGATAGAGGCGACTGCCCATTGCCAAACTCTTAGGGCTTCCCAACATAGAGGGAAGGATCTGGTTCTGCCTTGTTTGTTGATGTACAAAGCTACTGACATGTTATCTGACTGTATAGCAACTGCCCCTGAAGGAAGGGCAGATTGAAATGCTTGCAATGCTAAAAGCAATGCCCTCAGTTCTAGGACAATGATGTGAGATTGGCCTCCTGTGGTGACCAATCGCCTTGGATGGTCTTTCCCTGAAAATGCCCCCCCCACTCTATCAGGGAAGTATCCATGTTCACTATGGCCTTGGGAAGAGAGGGGTAGAAGGGACAACTCCATAAATTCTCCTCTGGCTTTATCCACCAAGACAAATCCTTCTTTAAGCGGTTTATTAGAATTAGATGCAACATGGTGTTAGTTAAAAGTGACCACTGTAACACCAGTATCCACTGAAGCAGCCTCATGGGGTACCTCACCAGGGGGACTAAAGTGATTGTTGCTGCCATGGGCCCTTGAAGTTGTAGAACCAGACGAATAGGAACCTTGACTTGAGAGGGTATCACTTGAAGTTGCAACCTCAACTTTAGTAACCTGGGATGAGGAAGGGAGGTCATGCAGGATTTTGTATTTAGTTTTGCTCCGATGAATTCTAGGGCCTGTGTAGGAGATAGCTGCGATTTTTCTTTGTTGACTGAAATGCTTAAGAACTTGGCAAGGCATAGAACAGAGCCTACGGTGCAAACCAGTAGATGCCTGGTGGGCACGGTGAGGAGCCAGTCATCTAGACATGGAAACACACATAATCACTGCAATCTTAAGTGAGCTGCTACAACAGCCATGCATTTGGTGAACACCCTGGGGGCTGTGGTGAGACCAAAGGACAGTGCTCAAAATTGGTAATGACTGCCGCCTAGGCGGAAGCAGAGAAATCTTCTGGAGAGTTTGTCCATCTTTATATGGTAATATGCATCCTGAAGATCTATGCAGCACATCCAATCATCTTCTTGTAGAAATGGAAGGAATGATAGAACCATTACCATCTGGAATTTTGTCTGTTGTACAAATTTGTTCAATACACTAAGGTACAAGATTGGCCTCCAGTCCCCTGTCTTTTTTGGTACCAAAAAGAATCTTGAGTAAAATCTGGATCCTATCTGGTCTGTTGGGACTGCTTGGATGACCCTTTTTTGAAGCAGCTTTTGAATCTCTTGTGCTGCTATATCCCTCTGACTGGGTGAAACATTGGGGGTTTACCTTTGTGGTTTGGGAAGGAGACTGAAGGGAATGTGGTAAGCTCTGGTAATTATTGTATGCACCCAGGAATAAAGAAGTTATGCACTCACCATAACATTCCATGTTTGTAGTCCATCTCGCCCTTCATTCTTACATATGGGTTCGGAGCTGATCCTCGGCTCCGACTCAGCCAGTTACAAAGCGTGAAGTCTCTCAGTTGGCTTGTGGCAAGGTAGGTATCCCATAGTGCACTAGTAAGAATCCCCAGATCTTGTTTGCTGCTGTCTAAAAAAGTGATAAAAAGTATTTCCACAAGAACAACAAAGATGAAAGGTCTCCACCCTACAGAAGATAAACACTATCATATCTCCAGATCCTCCAAGGATACATGGATGGGGGTAGGTGGGTGGGTTCGTAAGAATGAAGGGCGAGATGGACTACAAACATGGAATGTTATGGTGAGTACATAACTTCTTTATGTTCTGTAGTCCTATCTTGCCTTCATTCTTACATATGGGACAGGGTCCCTAGCACCTGTTTCTCGGGTGGCTCACGGGAATATACTCCTAAGAACCGTGGAACCAAAGGAGGCTCTACCCCTTGAGGCCAAATCCAATTTGTAATGAGTAAGAAAGGTATGAGGGCTAGCCCAAGTTGCTGCTGCACATATACTGTCAATTGGAACTCTGGCTTGAAAGGCAGCAGATGTGGATACAGATCTGGTAGAATGAGCCTTAATTTTAAATGGGAGTTCTTTGCCATTGAAAGAGTAAATAAACGAAATCCATTTTGAAATCCAATTTGATAATGTTATCTTGGAGACTGGCATACCTTTTCTTGTATCAGAAAAAGATACGAACAATTGGTCTGATCTTCTAAGCTCCTCGGTTCTATGTAGATAGAACCTTAACTGTATGTAAACATCAAGTTGATGAAACATATTCTGCACTGTTTGAATGATTAGGAAAAAAGACTGGCAGTTCAATAGTTTGATTCATATTAGATTGAGAGCAAACCTTGGGGATGAAGGACGGATTTCTACAAAGGGAAACTGTCTCCATGAAAGATCAAGTATGGAGGTTTGACTGTCAGTGCTTGTAACTCTGACACTCTTCTGGCGGAAGTAATGGCTACTAGAAAAATGGTCTTCCATGAAAGGAACATTAATCCACAAGTATGTGCAGGTTCAAAAGGCTGGGAAGTAAGTTTGGACAGAACAAAATTTGGATACCAAGGAGATACAGGTTCCTGAAAGGGAGGTCTCAGCAAAGTAGTGCCTTTTAGGAAAGATTTACACAATCTGTGAGCCATAAGATTAGGTTCATGTTGTCCCAAATGAAAATTGGAGATAGCTGCCAAATGAAATTTAATTGCAGCAGCAGCTGATCCTTGATGAAAAAGTTAAGTTAGGAATTCTAACACCAAAGGAATGGAGGCTGTGTAAGGATCTATGTTTTTTCTTTTGCCCAGATAGCAAATCTTTTCCATTTGCTAGCATATAATTTTCTCATAGAAGGCTTGTTGGAAGACATGAAGATATGAGTAACTGCAGGTGAGAAATCATGAAGCCTGACTAATGATGGAGGTGGAGCAGCCACACTGTCAAGTTGAGGGTGTGGAAGCAGGGGTGGAAGGTGCCTGACGTGTGTCAGAAGGTTTGGTACTGGGTTCAGAGTCCATGGATCATCCAGAAGGTGAGGCCTGAGAAAGGGGAACCAAATCTGACGAGGCCAGTAAGGAGTGATAATAAGAAGTTATGTACCTACCATAACGTTCCATGTTAGTTGTCTTCTTCTCACCTTCTTTCTTGCTGGTTGGGTTTAGAGCTGATCCTCGGCTCCGACTCGGCAATTTTCTAAAGCTCGAGAGCTATTTACTGGCTCGAGGCCTCCCTATATCCCACAATGCCTGGTGCTAGATCCCCAAATCTCATTTGGAAGACCTAACACCATAACAATACAAGAGGACAACTGTCCCAATAGCAAGACTTCAGCTGTAGGGCTAAAGAAAGATAGAGGACATAAATCGGGTAAGACTCAGCCAGTGACAAGACTCGTAGGAGCACTCTTCTCGGTCTCTCTAGGCTAGGGGGATGGACAGTGGGACGCAAGAAAGAAGGCAAGAAGAAGACAACTAACATGGAACGTTATGGTAGGTACATAACTTCTTAATGTTAAGTTGTCTCTCTCGCCTTCATTCTTGCTGGTTGGGACAGCGTCCCTAGCACCTTAGTCCTGGGTGGCTCATCGGAACAGACTCTTGAGCACAGTGGAATCAAAATCAGCTCTACTCCTAGAGGCCACATCCAATTTATAATGTGAAATGAAGGTATGAGGGGTGGCCCGTGTGGCGGCCGTGCAAATGGCTTCCATTGGTAGTCTTGCTTGAAAGGCTACCGACGTAGCTAAAGCCCTAGTAGAGTGGCCTTTAGGTTTAGCAGGGAGTTCTTTATTCCTCAGCTGATAAATAAGGGTAATAATAGAGGACAACCACCTGGATAAGGTGACTTTAGACACTGGTCAACCCTGCTTACCCTTTGCATAGGAGAGGAAGAGTTGGTCTGATTTCCTAATTTGTTCAGTCCTATGCAAATAGAAACGTAATTGCCTATGAACATCCAACTGGTGTAATTTGTGTTCAGCTTTGTTGGAATAATTTGGAAAAAAAAACTGGTAGATCAATGGATTGATTCAAATTATTTTTGGAGGGGACCTTAGGAAGGAATGAAGGATTAGTCCTGAGTGAAACCCTATCCTTATGGAAAATTAGGTAAGGAGGACGAACACATAGGGCTTGAAGTTCAGAAACTCTCTTCGCTGAAGTAATGGCCACCAAAAAGAGAGTTTTCCAGGAAAGCAATTTCAAGAAACAGGAAGCTGCCAGTTCAAAGGGAGGCAGTATCAAGGAAGCTAGGATCAAATTCAAGTCCCACGGAGGTGGGGGATCTCTCACTGGAGGCCTGAGCAAAATTGTTCCTTTAAGAAAGGCTTTGCAAAGCTTATGGGACATGATGCTGGTATCTGACAGGCACGTATGGAAATTTGAGATTGCCACTGATTGAACTCTAATGGTGGCAGAAAATGAGCCTGCTTGAAAAAGTTCTGCTAAAAAGTCTAGAACATTATGGACAGAGGCCATAAAAGGATCTATATTTCTAGCCTCTGCCCAGAAAGAGAAACATTTCCACTTACTAGCATAAGTCTTTCTATGTAGGTTTGTGCGAAGAATGGATAATCTCACGCACAGAATGGGAAATACTGGGAAGCCTGGCTAAGGTTGGAAGTGGAGCAACCAAGCAGTGAGGATGAGAGACTGAAGAGATTGATGCAGCCTGCCCGACTGATGGATCAGGAGGTCCGGAACTGGATCCAGATTCCAAGGCTGCTCTAGAAGGTGACGATGCAGGAACGGGAACCAGATTTGTCGAGGCCAGTAGGGGGCAATGAGGATCATCCGTGGTCACCGTGGCAACTGGAGGAGGAAGGACAAATGGTCTACCCTGGGGTACTGATGGGGAGACCATCCACCAAGCCAAGTGGTCTTTGCATGACTGCAAGGTTATTATCTTGTGAGACATAGGAAGTTGTTGAAAGGACAATTGGGTGAAAAGCATCCACTGGAGAATGCATGAGACCCAAGGTTTTATAATCTTGTGACTATAAAGGTTAAAGACTGACAAGGCGACAATGCAGACGATATGGAAACACCTGGAATCCTTGCCGTCTCAGGTGAGCGGCAACCACTGCCATGCATTTGGTGAACACCCTGGGGGCTGTGGTGAGACCAAAGGGCAGGGCTCTGAACTGGTAATGACTGGCTCCCAGCTGGAAGCGGAGAAACCTTCTGGAATGCCTGTCCATTTTGATATGGTAGTATGCATCCTGAAGATCTATGGAGCACATCCAATTGTCCTGACTCAAAAAGGGTAGAATGGACTGAAGCGTGACCATCTGGAACTTCGTTCTTTGAACAGACTTGCTTTGCCTGCTGAGATCCAAAAGGGGTCTCCAGTCCCCTGTCTTTTTTGGTACCAAAAAGAACTTTGAGTAAATTCCGGATCCTTGCTGGTCTGCTGGGACTTATTGGATGGCCCGTTTTTTTAGCAGTTTTGAAATTTCTTGTACTGCATGTTCCCTTAGACCTGGTGGAACATCTGGGATGGGATTGTTTATATTTAAGGGGGTGTGGACAAAAGGGATTTTGTAACCTCCGGATATGATAGACCATACCCATCTGTCTTGTGTGATGAGATGCCAGGCTTCTGGGTGCAAAGACAACCTTCCCCCGACTGCCTCCGAAGGTGGACAGCCGGACAGCCCCTCAGGGGTGCTGGAAGGGCTTGTCAGAGAAAGATTCTCTGCTGCCCTGATTCTGCGGACCCCCTCTGCACCGCAGGCGGCATCTATTGTTGTTCCCTTCTCTGCCCCTGGAGGCAAACTCACTACGTGTGTCAGGCACGGCTCCCTGGGGTTTCCAGAACCACATCTTTCCACTCTTCTGACCTTTAGGGTATGGTCTAGAGGGAGTGGAAAAACGGACTCCCACGGCAGAGAGGGTCTTGCCTTCCTGCTCACACCTGGTAAGGGTATCTTTCACTTGAGGTCCAAACAGGGCCGAACCATCAAAAGGGGTATTGGTGAAAGACACCTTGAAGGGATCAGCAAAGTTACATAACCGCATCCAGGCATGTCTTCTCAAAGCCATGCCTGTGCCTGCGGCACTATTCGCCCCATCAGCCGCATATGAAATGAGCCACATGGAGGCATTGACGATAGAATCAAGAGTCGCCAGCTGGGAGTTAATCTTGTCTTGAGCCCTCGCAGCTTATGGATCTTGAAGGGTCTCTCCTAGTTCCTTGAGGAGATCCCTCTGAAGACGGGTGAAGTGGCACAAGTAATTCAGCGACCGCATGGAGAAGGTCGCTGAAGAAAACATCTGCTTCCCGTATCTGTCCATTGTCCTAGACTCTTTATTATGGGGATGGACAGGTACAGAAGTGTCAGTCAACTCCTTTTTCGTGGCCACTGCTACCACCATGGCATCAACAAGGACACCCTTTGTCAAAAACTGTTTATCTTGAGGGGCCGTAATAAACCTAGTGGGCCTGTGGGGGGTTGGTTCCAGTGTGTCTGGGGCTGACCACCCTTCCGAGCCATTACTTCCATCAATGGATCGAAATGTGGAGACACCCAGGAGGTGGAGGGGCGAGAACAAAATGCATCCAGGAATACTGACTCGTCCTCAGAAGGGTTAAGGGCAGTCCAGTTCCCCCTCTGCCTAAGGATCTCAAGGATGTCTGAGAAAGAGACATCTTCAGAAGGGGATCTTGGGGACCCTTCCAAATCCTCCAAGTCAGTATCTGACGTGACAGACTCGGGGGAGTCAACATGTTTCCTCTTTCATTTCCTCTTACAAGGGGGCTCCTCTGAAATCTCAGGGGAGGCCTTTTAAGAGGAAGATACACCCAGTGGGGTGACCTGGAGCATTTGATCCCTTCGCTTGGGGTTTGGAGGAGGGGCAGAGACCGAAGCAGGCACCCTGGGGGGAGGAGCTGAAGGGGCTGATTGAGGTGCAGACTCGGAAGTCAGCACGCTCCTCATGACCTCAAAGGCACCCCTGTCCAGCAGAGAAGAGGGGCCCTGCTCCAAAGAGACAGGAATCCTTTCCGGCACTGAAAGGAATGGCTCGGAGGCCAATGTAGGAGCTGAGCTTACCTGCGCCAAGGCTCCGAGAGGAGAACGGGGTTGGATAAGGGTCCGATGCCACTCACCCCCTCGGAGCCGACGAGGGAGTCCCGGCACCCAGATCCCTCCAAGGACGGAACCATTGAAGAAATCGGAGCAGACGACAGAGCCAAAAGGGGAAGCATCGGCGCCGAAGTTTCCAAGATCCGAGCCCCAACAAACTCCGGCTCCGAACTGGCAGGAGGAGTCGGAGGAGGAACTACTTCAGAAACAGGAACAGCCACAGCCTGATGAGGAGGGCTAGTTAACATTTTAGCCAGGGCCTGCGATTTGAAGAGTCTACTAACCACTCTCTCCAAGTCATGATCGGATAGCCTCGAGGACCGAGAAGAGTGGGACCGATGGCTCCGTTCCGATTGTAGTAAGGGCGACCCTGGAGCCGAGCGAATCGACTCTAGGGATGGCAACCTAGATCGCTTATGGCTCCCTGATGGTTCTGACACCAAGGTTGGAGCCGAGTAAGATTTAGGTACTTCGGTTCCGGCCAGAACCGAAATGGAAGCAGACGATCCAGCTAGTGACGGCTCCATACTGGGAACCGACGGCTTGGTGGGCTTAGGGGTTTTCGCTGGCTGAGACTTTGCCGGAGACCCCTCGGGTTCAGTAACCTCCTGAGAATCAACTTGTTCCTACGCTCCTGCAGGACTCCCAGACTAAAGGCATGACATACCGAGCAAGAGTCCTGCAGGTGTAGGGCACCCAAACAATAAACACAAGAAGTGTGACCGTCTGTCAGAGACATTTTCTGACAGCACGAGTCACACTTCTTGAACCCTGATACCTTGGTATCCTTTGACATGCTAAAGAAAAAGGGATACCAATGGAAGAATATCAGACTAGTTTAAAAACACACACACACACACACACACACACACACACACACACACACACACACACACACACACACACACACACACACACACACACACACACACACACACACACACAGACACGCTAGTCCCACACCTTCACACTAAAAATTAAAGAGAGTAACAATAACAACTAATTATCACAAACAGATGAATACAACCTGAGCCAGTAAAGCGCAACCTCGTAGCTGAAGTGGCAAACGAGATCTGGGGATCTAGCGCCAGGCATTTTGGGATATAGGGAGGCCTTGAGCCAGTAAATAGCTCTCAAGCTTTAGAAAATGGTCGAGTCGGAGCCGAGGATCGGCTCCGAACCCAACCAGCAAGAATGAAGGCAAGAGAGACAACTTAACATCAATCATTCTGCTTCCCAAGGTCTTTGCTTTCTGGATCACTTTCGATATCAGTGGAAAGGGAGGGAATGCATAAAGAAGTCACGGGGACAATTGTGAACAAGTGCGTCTCTCGGTGTCTCCCCTGGGGGGGATAAAGGAGAA
The DNA here is from genome assembly GCF_019279795.1 of Protopterus annectens. Classification (NCBI taxonomy): domain Eukaryota; kingdom Metazoa; phylum Chordata; order Ceratodontiformes; family Protopteridae; genus Protopterus; species Protopterus annectens. The sequence continues at coordinate 611,149,558 of NC_056744.1, forward strand.
GTAGCTGCTGATTTGGCATTGATTGGACTGGCAAACAGATCGCAGCAAGGCTGTCCCTATCTGCAGAAAATCTGTTCCATGACTTTCTGATTCAGAGACCATTCATGAGGCATCAAGATTGCCCTGCTGAGCTTGTCGGCTGTCACACTGGTTGCCCCCGGGGTATGCATTGCAACTAGAAAGTATTGAGAAGATATCGCCCACTGCCAAACACGAAGAGCCTCTCAACATAGGGGGTAGGATCTGGTTCCTCCTTGTTTGTTTATATACCATACCACTGACATATTGTCGAATTGGATTGCTATCGTCCCTAGAGGAAGAAAGTCGTAAAGTGCTAGCAACGTTAGTAGCACTGCTCTCATCTCTAGAACACTGATATGCAAGTGAACCTCGTGATCTTGCCATGTGCCTTGGACAGTCCTGCCTAGATAATGCCCCCCCTACCCTACCTGGGAGGCATCCATGGTCACAGTAGCAATGAGTTGGCGAGGAATGAAAGGTGTTCCTATTGTTAGTTGATCTGACTGAATCCACCAACAAAGATCCTTTTTGCAAGATTCCGTTATCAAAATAAGATGAGATAGAGGCAAATGTTGAAGAGACCACTGGGAAAAGAGTAACCATTGAAGGATTCTCATATGTAGTCAGGCTAGTGGGACTAGAGTTATAGTAGAGGCCATGGTTCCTAAAAGTTTGAGCACTGCCTTGGCTTTGACTCTGTTTTGGGGAAGTAGACTGTATATCTGTTATCTCAGATTTTGTATGAGCCACCGTGGTGACCGTGTCCATTTCTGCGCCTATAAAAGTCATATATTGAGAGGGCGACAAGGCAGACTTTTCCCACTTTATCGTAATCCCTAGCTGAGTGCAGAGTTGGATGGTTGAATCTCTGGCTTATAGAAGTAGGTGCCTGGTGGTAGTAGTCAGGAGCCAGTCATCCAGGTATGGAAACACTTGGAATCCAAGACATCTCAAGTGAGCTGTCACTACCGCCATGCATTTAGTGAACACCCTGGGGGCTGTGGTGAGACCAAAGGGCAGAGTATGAAATTGGTAATGACTGGCTCCCAGCCAGAAGTGCAAATGACTCTTCGATGCTCTGTCCATTTTTATTTAGTAGTATGCATCTTGGAGGTCTATGGAGCACATCCAACTGTCTTTCCCTAACAGAGGGAGTATAGACTGCAGTGTTACCATTCGGAACTTGGACTTCTTCACTGATTTGTTTAATTTGCTGAGATCCAAAATGGGCCTCCAGCCCTCTGTTTGTTTTGGCACTAAAAAGAATCTGGAGTAAGTTCCGAAAACTATCTGGTCTGTGGGGACAGTTTGGATGACTCTCTTTTGAAGCAACTTTTGAACTTCTATAGTTGCTTGATCCCTGTGATTGGGTGGAACATCTGGGATTTTCTTGGTGGTATGAGGTGGAAAGGAGAAAGGTATGGAGTATCCTCTGGAAATTATTCTTTGTACCCACTTGTCTTGGGTGATGTCATGCCAGGCTTCTGGATACAAAGATAAGCGACCCCCAACAGGCTCCAGAGAAGCACAGTGGGGCCCCACTTCAGGAGCGCTGATAGGGACGTCCACAAAAGGAATCACGGCCACTCTGGTTTTGCAGACCTGCCTCTGCCTCTAGGGTGATGTCTACTATTACTTCCTCCTCCACTGCCTGTGAAGAAGGAATCACCCTGTGTGTCCAGGAAAAATCTCTGAGATTTCTTGAACCACATTTTCCTGCCCCTCTGACCCTTAGGGTATGGTCTAGAAGGGACAGAAAAATGTACTCCCACGGCAGAGAGAGTTTTCCCTTCCTGCTCGCACCTGGTGAGTGTATCTTTTACCTTTGGTCCCAACAGAGAGGAACCATCAATGGGGGCATTGGTAAAAGTAGATTTGAAGGGCTCCGCAAAGTTACATAAACTCATCCAGGAGTGTCTCCTAAGGGAAACTCCTGAACCCGCTGCCCTACTCGCTCCATCTGCTGCATAAGATATTAGCCTCATGGCGGAGTTAACAATGGAGTTTAAGGTGGACAGCTGAGCAGTAACCTTCTCAAGGACTCCTTCAGCTAATGTACCTTGGAGAGTATCTCCTAGCTCTTTTAGGAGATCTCTTTGAAGCCTAGTAAAATGGGTGAGGTAATTCAGTGATCTGAGTGTAAATGCTGCTGAAGACAAGATACAGTTCCTGTATCTATCCATCGTTCAGCACTCCTTGTTCAGTGGATGGACAGACGAAGAAGTCTCTGCTAGTTCCTTCTTTGTGGCTGCTGCCACCACCATGGCATCTACAGGCACACCTTTAGTCAAAAAGTCTTTCTCTTTGGGGGCTGAAAGAAATTTGTTGGGCCTTCTGGGGACTGGTTCCATGGCATCAGGAGTTTCCCACACCTTTCAACTAACTAGGTCCAAGAGCTCATTGAAATGTGGAGACACCCAAGAGGCTGAAGGTTGAGACCCGAAAGCCTTCAGGTACACTGACTCCTCATCAGAAGGGGTGACAGTGAGTCAGCCGCCTCTCTGTTTCAGGATCTCTAGGATATCTACAAATGAGATATTATCAGAGGACAACCTAGGGGACCCTTCTGACTCCACGAGGTCAGTGTCAGAGGTGATGGACTCATCAGGGGAGTCTACATGCTTTCTCTTGCAAGTTCTCTTCCGAGGGGGCTCCTCAGAAGGGTATTCTGGGAAGGTCTCGGAAGACTGGGGGCCACCCAGTGGGGTTCCTGAGGCTGTGGGTCTCTGCTGCCAAGAGAGAGAGAGAGAGATGGTGCTGAGACAGAGGTTGGAGCTTGAGGGCGAAGCGCATCGGTATCCTTGTGCAGAGCTGAAGACCTAGACAGCACACTCCTCATCATCTCGAATGCAGATCTCTCTGGCTCCGAGGACAGTCCCGGTTCCGAGGAAGCAGAAGTAGCACTTGGGTCCAAAGCGATCAACTTCAAGACAGATGTAGGATCCGAGCTCAGCCTAGCTGATGCACCATGAGGTAGGCTCGGATCCAAAGAAGTCCAGGTCCAAGCATCACTGTCGGAGCTGACTGGTGAGCTTCAGCTCCTAGACACCAAGGACGGCGTTGAAGGTGTTGAAGTGTAACTAGGCTCCAAGACAGACACGAGAGGTGCTGGAACCAAGGGTTCCACAACAAGTGGCACCGATAGCTCTGGCTCCGAAGGACCAACATGGCTCGGTGGAGGAACAGCACCAGGGAGTATGGCCTTAGATGGCTCTAGAACCGATTGGGTCAGAGCCGGCAACAATTTAGTTAGCACCGACGACTTCAAGAGTCTAAGCACTACTCTCTCTACATCCTCTTCAGACAGACTCTTGGAAGATCTGGAAGATAAGGTAGGTGACCTAGATTTCTGCAAAATGGGAGATCTGAGAGTTGGGGAGACCGGCAATAATTCTCTAGACCGGCTCCGAGGTAAATGTTCAGTAGTCAGCTCTGAAAAACTTGGTGCCGACACTGGAGTGTCGATATCAATAACCTCAACCGTCTCCAAGGACAGTGCAGCTGAAGATGTAGAAGGTTTGTCCAGTTTTGAGATTTTCTGAGGAGGTCCAGATAAAACAGTCAGTGTAGGAGAATGTTTCTTGGTCGACTTGACCTTCTCTGTTTTTAAAGAAGGAGATCTGGAATGCGAAGATGAAGAGCTGGCTAAATCCTCCTCAAAGGAAGGCTTAAGGAGACCTTTCAGGATAAATTTGTTCTTCCTTTCCTGGAGAACTCGAGAACTGAATGAGTGACAGAAAGAACATGTTTCCTGAAGATGTATGGCACCAAGACAGTAAACACAATTACTATGTCCATCAGTTATTGACATTTTTTGAGAGCATTTGAGACTCTTTTTAAAACCTGAAGGTTTATGATCCTTAGACTCCTTAGACATGTTTACACTAACACAAACACGAGGGAAAAGCAGAAAGAGAGGACAAGGTCCTCTAACTAAAATGGGCCTAGCCCTGCAAGAATCACTGCACACAAGGAAAAAAATAACAGAGGACTAGGTCCTCTAAGTTAAATGGGTGTAGCCCTGCTCAAGAACAACACACAAAGACGAGCAAAAATGAACAGAGGACTAGGTCCTCTAACTTAAACAGGCCTAGCCCTGCTGAGGAAACAATAACCAAAAAGGTTAATAGAGGACTAGGTCCTCTAACTTAAACAGACCTAGCTGTAAACAGAAAAGAAGCTACCAAAAATTGCAAAAATTCAACAACACGCTAACTACTAGTTAATAAGAATTAATAAAAGACACTGCACACAGCTATCAGTTATAGTACTATTCTAGTGAAAAATACAATATTAGAATAGGTCCTAACCCAAATCCAGACCTGTGCTAAGATATGCAAATATAGCAAAAAACTAGCACACAAGAAAGGGATACCACTCAAGGAACAAAAAGGGCCAGCAGAAGCAACGGCCAACAAGTTTCCAATAATAAGTTCACAAATTTTGAAAAAAAACACTACTATTTTCTATTTATAATAACTATGACTAAGCTATATAAACTAAGCTAATACTATTATGACAAAAATATCACTATGAACAATAATAATGAAGAAAAATCCAACTTAGCCACGGCCAAGAAAGACAGCACTTCTTAACTTGTAGACATGGCAGACGAGATCTGGGGATTCTTACTAGTGTACTATGGGATACCTACCTTGCCACGAGCCAACTGAGAGACTTTGAGGTTTGTAATCGGCCGAGTTGGAGCCGAGGATCGGCTCCGAAACCATATGTAAGAATGAAGGTGAGATAGGACTACAGAACATCCAATGTTATAGAGTGCCAGGCTGTGTGGTGCAGAGAAAATCTTCTCTGACTGCTTCCAGTAGTAAGCAATCAGGCTGCTGCACATCAGTGCTGGCAGGGTTGTCCAGAGATGGAATCCCTGGACCCTTGGCTGCGTGGGCCCCCCCTGCCATGGGAGAGGCATCTTCCAGAAGAGTTCCCTTCTCTGCCTTGGGGGGAATACCTGTCATGTGTGTCCGAAAAAGGCCCTTGGGCTTTTTTGAACCACATCTTTCCACTCCTCTGATTCCTGGAGTAAGGTCGTTGAGGAGTGGAAAAACACATGTCCACAGCAGAAAGGTTCTTTCCATCCTTCTCACACCTGGCTAATGTGTCCCTGACTTTAGGGCCAAAGAATGAAGTAGTATCCACAGGAGCATTGACAAAGGAAGACTTGAAGGGGTCCACAAAAATCACACAAGTGCATCCAGGCATGGCACCTAATGGCAACGCCTGTACCCACTGCTCTGGATGTCCCTTCGGCTGTATGTGCAATAAGCCGTATAGACGAATTATAAATCAACTCAAGTGTGGCAAGCTGGGTGGCAACCTTGTCCCAGACCTCTTCAGACTGCTCCTGCCAAGGTATCTGAAAGCTTGTTTATCAGATCCCTTTGGAGTTGAGTGAAATGCACCCAAAAATTCAAGGACAGAATAGCAAAGGTCAATGAAGTAAAGACCCGCTTCCCAAATCTGTCTATTGTCTGGGACTCTTAGTTTGGAGGATGGACAATAGAACTCTCTTTGGCGAGTTCCTTTTTAGTGGCTGCTGCCACCACCATGGCATCCACTGCTGGACCCTTTGACCAATGGGGCTGATCCTCAAGGGCTGAAAGAATTTTATCCGGTCCCTGAGGAATTGGCTGTATAGTGTCAGGAGCCTTCCACACATGCTGCATGATGAGTTTTATTAGTTCATCAGCAGGCGAGGTTACCCAAGAAGTAGATGGCAGGGCACGAAAAGCCTGCAAGAAAACAGATTCCTCAGAGGAAGGATTTGAGGACTTCCAATCACCCCTCTGTTTTAGAATTTCCAGGCTGTCTCCAAAGGAGACACCTTCAGGGGATGATCGTGGGGACCCTTCCCCTTCATTGTAATATGTATCCTCAGTGACTGATTCTTCTGGAGAATCCAAGTGCTTCCACTTGCATGATCTCTTATGGGAAGGGCAAATCCAAGGAGGACTCCAAAGAGAGGGCACCCTGCACTAGGGTATCTTGCTGCTCTTGTACCCACTGTCCTGAAGTAGCAGATTATGTCAGCTGCGAGCTAGAGGGTACAAAAATATGGCACTCCAACAGGGATGGTACCAACTGTGAGCCTGCTAAGGGTAGGGCCCTCTCCATAACCTGGCAGGTAGGCCTGCCCAAAGAGGGATGGGAGCCCAGAACTGAGAAAGACAACCTTGGTACTGGGGTCACACCCTGCTATGAAGAGCCCCCCCTGGGCAGGAGCCGAGAGAGGACTTGAAACCACCAAGGCACCGAGTGCCATGGAAGGTGCCAAAAAAAAAAATAGTCCAATTTTAGGGACCCCGGAACTGCCAGCCAAATCTCTGTCCCATTAGTACGATGGTTCCAACAGAGCCAAAGACCACAGAGTAGGTTCTGATACCGAGGTGAGATCCACTGTCGGTCTCGGAATAGCAGGGAGCGTCAAAGTAGTGGGCTCCAAGACCTACAGAGAGGTTGAGGGAGGAAGATAAGTGGGAGACCTGGGAGAGTAAGCCTCAGCTCCAGGAGGGAGGGAGGTCCAAGAGGGAGCAGGAAGACCTCTGGCTGCTAAGAGCTGATCCACCAATCTAACTACATCTAGTTCTGAGAGACTCTTGGAGGAGCGGATGAACATTCCATAAGGGGATTCTAGTCTTTTTACAAATGGACTTAACTGCTGACCCAAAAAGGGGTCTATTGATCTGGAGTATCTAGTCCTGGGGGTAGTTAGCATCTTGACCTTTGGCACCATGGTCTGCTGAACAGAAAGTTGTTTGGCAGTAGAAGATAGAACAGAAATATTTGAGAGGGCCACTATCGCTGCAGGAGAGGTCATTGGTACTGAAGACAAGGTCGGCACTGAAGGTGTCTGGGTAGTTACAATGATATACCAAATATACACTAAAAAGGACTGTAGCTCACTGCAAATGCTTACTTTCAAAAATCACTTTTAATAGAAAACAAATAAAAACAAACTCCTGAGGGCTAAAACTATTTTACACACAGGTTAAGCGCTTTCATCTGCTAACTGCAGACTTCATCAGAACAGTGAAACCTGTGTGTAAAATAGTTTTAACCCTCAGGGGTTCGTTTTTATTTGTTGTCTATTAAAAGTGATTTTTTGAAAGTAAGCATTTGCAGTGAGATACAGTTCTTTTTAGTGTATATTTGGTATATATTTTTGGTTATTTGGTCGTATATACACTTACAACTTGGTATTTAATAATTACAATGGTATTTAGCACTGTGGGAGATTTCCTTATTTTCGGTGCTGGAGCAGAAATTGGTGCAGTCTTTGGAAGGTTTGACTTCAGTTCCGATGAATGAGTCAAAACCTGAGTCTTTGGAGTCTCAGTCTCGTGTACCTTGGGGGAAGACGGTACCAAATGCCTATGTTTTCTTGATTCTGTCTTCGGAGATTTCGAAGTCTCCACCTCAGAGAGAGCTTCACCAAAAAGGAATTTTAGCAATCCTTTAAGAATTAAATTGTTACGCCTCTCTGCAAGAATTTGAGCACTGAAACCCTTGCAGAGTTTGTATGGAAGTTGGATTTCATGATGAGGGACTCCTAAACAATAAACGCAAGAAAGATGCCCATCGGAAATGGGCATCTTCCTGCCACAGTCCATGCACTGCTTGAACCCGGAGGTTCCTTTCTGCTTTTCTGCCATTTTTCTAGCCAGACAAAAGGTACGCACACACATGCATACACACACAATCACTCAAGGAAAGGTAAAGAATTTTTTTTTTAATATACCAACAATGGTTTGTCAAGATTACCCAAAGGAAGGGTAAGAGAAACAAAGAAAAGGGAAGGGAAGGAGAAGGATACCAGCAATGGTATCAAAGATTTACCAACAGGTAGAAGGGAAGGAGAGGTCTATACCAACAACGGTAAAGTAGAATACCTTGAGGTAAAAAATGGGTTAAAAGATAAAAATAGAGTCACTCACACCAATGATAAGTTTAGAATAAAGGCTAACTACCAGAAAAAAAGGGTACAAAAATATCTAGATAACAAAACATTTGAGCACTTAACTGATAGCAACTACTGACGAGTCCAAATTTCTGCAAACAAGATCTGGGGTAATGGGAAGACAGACTGTATCAGTAATAATGAATGAAGATTGACTGCAACAGATCCCTGGTTTTGAGGGCCTCCTCTGCTATGAGGATGGCATCTTTCATTTGAATCCCCCTCACCCTTGTAGGAGTTGCCCCTACATGAATCTTGAAAAAATCCATGGGATTTATGGAACCACATTTTCTTGCCCCCTCTTTGATACCAGGAGAAAGATAATTTAGGGGTAGAAAAGCAAATCCCTTTGGCAGACAGTGTCTTTCCATCCAGTTCACTGTGGGAAAGCTTTACTTTTACAGAAGGCCCAAATAAGGACATTCCATCAAAGAAGCATTGATGAAAGAAGACTTGAAAGGCTCCACAAAATCACATCACCGCATACAGGCATCTCTCCTAAAGACAATGCCTGAACCGGCAGCTCATGAGGCACCTACTGCAGTATGGGATATTAACCTCATGGGTGCATTGAAAATGGAAAATGGAGTGGTCACTTGTGAAGAAGATGTGTTACAGTCCTCCACAGATATGGATTCTGAGAAGTATTTGGAGAACTCCTTGGTCAAATCCCTCTGCAGCCTCATAAAGTGCAATAAACAATTCAGGGACCTCAAGGGAAAGATCGCCGAAGCAAAAATGCACTTCCCAAATCTGTCCAATACCTTTGATTCTCTTTTAGGTGGATGGACAGAGGAACTCTGCTCAACTAGCTCCTTTTTTATGGTTGCCGTCACAACCATAGCATCAACAGGGACTTCTTTTCTCCAATGGGGGGGGGGGGGTCTATCCTTTGGTGGTGCCAAAAACTTCTCTGGATATCAGGGTATTTGTTTGACAGAGTCCGTCTCCTTCCATGCTCGATGAGAGACTAGGTCAATAAGCTCATTAGTTGGGGTGATCACCCAAGATGTACAATGGCTGGAACCAAAAGCTTCCAAAAAAACTGACTCCTCTGGGGAGTGAGTATCTGAAAACCATCTTCCCTTTTCCTTAAGAATTTCTAGGATGTCTCCAAATGAAACATCATCCACTGGAGACCTAGAGGACTGTTTCCCTTTCTTGAAGTTAGTACCCTCTGTGAAAAATTCCATAGGAGAATCTATGTGCCTCCTTTTGCATGTTTTCTTTCGGGGAACCTCCTCAGTGGGCTCAGGGGAGGTATCTGAAAGGAGGGGGAAGTTTCTGTATAGAAACTGTCTGGATGCTAGATGGTACTGGCTGTCCCTGTGGAAAAGGTCTGATAGGGTCAGACCTTGAACCCACTGGGGGAAGAGATGTAGGATCCAAGGAAGAGGAAGAAAGAAAGAGAGATTAGATCTCTCAGACAAGAGAAAGCCCTCTCCATTACCTTGAATGCAGATGGATCGGGAGAAGCCACTTCAGGCTGCACCATAGCCAAAACCTCTAAAGCAGACAAGCCTTGACCTTACCTGGATCCATGTCTAGGGGGGGTCAGACCCCAGCTATCTATAGCTGAAGCTTCGAGAAGCAAGAACAGCTCTGACAACATCAGAGTAGATCCTGATCCCCAGATCTGGTGCTGATGCTTCAGCTTTGGGACTCATCCTGATCCAAGGGAATAGGAGCAAAACCAGTCTGGGAAACTGTCAACGTAGAAGACCTAGTCATCTTTGGATCCCACACTGACACACTCGGGGCTCTCAGATCTGAGGGATCCAAAACCATGGGAGAACATAATACCTGGGAAGTGGAGGGAAGGCTCACAGATCCACTGGGAGACAAAGCCATAATAACCCCCACCTGAATTTGATCTCTGAGCAATTTCCTCATCATCCTATTCACATTGGCCTCAGAAAGACTTCTGGAGGATCGACTGGAATAGGCAGTGGACTGTAGTCTCGATTCTCTATTAGTGTAGTTAGTAAAAAACGATATCTTAGTTAAACTAGGCAAAACGCAAGGTATCTGAATTCCAGGAGGGCTCAGGCAATCCAATATGAGTGCAGCTGAGCAGCTAAACGTGATGTATGCACTGAGAATTACGAGTGATAGCTCCAAAGCAATATATCAGGGATTTTTTAGGGCTGTATATAGTTATAATAATGTTTTATGAATCACAAGGATTGTGTGAAAGGGCACACATTAGGCAAATATGTTTACTACACCCAGAACTTGATGTTGTGAGCACAGGAAAAGATTGTCAGATTATTAAGGTGGGCAAACAGCAGAAACCTAGTAGAAGGGACAGCAGAAGAAGGCTTGCAGGAGATTGAAGAAACCTAGTGCAGATGTAATTGCATAATTTATGCATCTGACTATACTATCATGGAATAATGGGCTGGTTGACAAGGACAAGAAGAAATGTTTTTTTCCTGTACATTGCTAAAGGAAAAACTGATACAGTTTTATTACAAGAGACACACCTAAATAATAATCACCATGAGAAGTTAATTAAGGAAAGTGGTAGTGGTATTCAAGTACACACAGATGAAGATGTCAGGGGGTAGCAATACTCATTCAGTGGAGAACTGGTGTACAAATAGAAGGAGAGAAGGACAAAGCAGATAGGTATATTGTAATCAAGGGTAGATGGCTAGGTTTGGAGATCACCTTAGTTTCGATATACCTCCCACCAAAGACAAATGAAGGGGAAATAAAGCAGTTAGTTGGTGAATGGTTCTCTTTCCAACAGGGACTCTTAGTAACGGCAGGGGATTGAAATTTAGTAGAAAAGGTTCAAGATGTTACAGGAGGCCCCAGACGGAAGAATATTGACAAAAGGCATACTTTTGCACAAATGTATGCACATGTTTGGTCTGCATGACACAGGAAAAAAATGTAAATGGCACAAGAAATGAGTACACTTATTTCTGTTAGCAATATGGAACACTGGCAGGATTTGATAGATGTTACATAATAAGGGAACAGATAAGTTTGCTAAGGAAATTCCATATCCAATATATATATATATATATATATATATATATATATATATATATATATATATATATATATATATATTTACATCAAATTATAAATTCAGAGAAAAGCACTGGCATTTCCCCACCTATCTAATGCAGCAGGGATAGTTCCAGGGGTGTCTTGAAAATATGTTGGTGGAGACGTTAAGTATGCAAGAGGGGAGTGAGAAAAATATAGGAAAGTCCAGAGATAAATGAAAGGAAGGAATAAGAAATTTGTCTACAATCAAAGAAAGTGTGGGAGCTAAGTAAAGCTAAACACATGGACTCCTTGTCTACAAGAAAGCAACAGCAAGAAAGATTAGCTAATGGTAAAGCAGGTATCAGTCTTGAACAACTGAGCACAGCAAAGGGGGAAATATCGCAATATTTAAACTAAATAAACAACTGTAGAGCCAAGGCCTTAAAGCAGATTTTGTTTATAATAATCTGAAAGCTACAAGATTCCTAGCCCAAAGAATTTGTAGATGTAGCTAGAATGACAATCTGAATTGGAGGTCCAGGGAATGGTACATTAAAGATAAATCCCAATAAAATCATGAAGATTATCCAAACATAGTTTGTGGCTTTATATAGCATAGAGGATGTAGTCAACTCAAGAAAACTCGACATGAGGAGAATATTCGGAAAAACTAAAACTTCCCAAATTAACAGAAAATAGTAACAGGTCTTTGATGAGTAAGATACAAGAGGAAGAAATAACTGAAGCTCTTCAACCCCCAAAAGTTGGAAAAGCACCTGGATTGGATGGTATACTGGTGGAAGTATGGAAAAGGAAAGAAGAAGAAGAGGAAGAAGTAATAAAGTGTGTATGAAACTATTTAATTTTCTTTTTAAAGAAGGGGAAAATCCTCTGTCAAGGGATGCAGTGATAGTGGTTCTGATTCCCAAGGAAATGAAGGTTATATTGGATGCAAAATCATACAGGCCAATATCAGTTTTGAACCATGGCAATAAGGTCTTCATGACCAATTGACCATTCTAGCAAAAAGACCAGGAAGGTTTTACCAGAGTTTGTAGAACTTATGATGATAGGACTGGACGCAGAAAAGGCCTCCAACAGAGTCAGCTGGACCTTCCTGCAGGAAGCACTTAGGTCTTTTGGATTCCTGGAAGCATATATATATATATATATATATATATATATATATATATATATATATATACAGCCAAAACCACAAAAATAAGGGCTGCCAGGAGTCACTGATGAAAAACTCGGCTCCACAAAAAAGTGGTTTTGGTCATATTTCGAGGGCTGTGTCTTCTTTACTTCTTGGATATATATATATATATATATATATATATATATATATATATGTGTGTGTGTGTGTGTGTGTGTGTGTGTGTGTATGTACACACACACACACACACACACACATATATATATATATATATATATATATATATATATATGTGTGTGTGTGTGTATACATATGCACACACACACACACCACACACACACACACACACACACTTAGGATATAGTAGCAGGTGAAAAACAGAATTAAATGTAATGGAAACCTTTCAGAGGTGGTGCCCATAGGGAGGTGGACTAGACTGGGTTGTCCTCTGTCACTGCTCCTATTTGCTCCATACGTAGAGTCACTGGCTAGGGAAACCAGAAACTCACTGGTGAGTATATAAGTGTGGGAGTCTAGAAGAAAAAGAAAATGACTCTATTTTAGATGATGTGATCTTCTATTTGCCAGATCTGGAAAGGGCTAGTGATCTTGCAAATTTACTCAATAGACTCAGGCACTATGGTCATACCTCTCAACCTGGAAACATGAAAAATCTGGACAAAGGCCCATGAAAAAGAGGTACAAATCTCTATGCTGATTAGCATAAAATGTACATACTTAATTCTGTAACCTCACCCAGTCCAATGGAATTGTGGGATACCTACTTTTAAACGCAAACTGAAGAACAGACAACCAAAATATGATCATGAAACACAAAATAAGCAGAAGAACAATAGTGTTTTATTTATATTAATATTTTAACTTGTGCAAAACTAAAATACAATTTTCTTTTATAAAAATAAAATTAACTGCGGCCGTGCTTCAGCCTCTTCATTAAATAACACAGAATATTAACCAGAACAAAACTGTTGTATTTATATTAATAACATCTGAACTTGTATAAAACTTTGAACTTGTTTAAAACTAAAATACAATTCTCTTATATAAAAATAAAATTAACTTGTATTGGCCAGTAAGCTAATATGGCTAGCCAAATCAATCTTCTTCTTTCGGCTTTTCCCGGTTAGAGGTCGCCACAGCGGATCACCTGTCCGCTCATGATTGGCAGTGGAGTTTTATGGTATCGAGTTGCCAGCCTGGTGCCCAACCTTCCACAGAAGGCACACACCCACATGCACTCACAACTACAGCCAATTTAGAGTGTCCAATCCACCTACAGCATGTCTTTGGGATGTGGGAGGAAACTGGAGCACCCGGAGGAAACCCATGTGACCACAAGGAGGACATGCAAACTCCACACAGAAGGCACTCCAGCCAAGGATTGAACCAGGGAACCTCTTGCTGTGAGGTGACAATGCTAACTGCTGCACCACCGTGGCCACCTTATGGCTCGCCAAGTCAATGAAGGATAAATAAATAAATAAGTGAAATAAATAAATTATAACACTTTAAATGTTTCTTAAGGACAATTTATATTTGGTTTGGTGTTGCATCATTGTACTGAAAGGTCTTGCCAAGAGCAGCATCAGTGACATAAAAAGGAGACTGTTATGCAGTGGATGGGATAGGCAGAAAGAATAGGCAAGAAATGAGCAACCCAATATTTATTTATTTAGTTTGTTTACTGGGGTAGTGCACTGATCACAACACACCATTTGCAGGTACATCCTGGATAAATGGAATAGAACAGAAACAAGTGGGCATGGGAAGTGGAGAGGCAGAAGACAGTATAAAGCTGAAATCTGCAAGGACTGGACTAATGTAACATAGGTACAGTCTGTAGAATAAGAAAAGAAAGAGAAAGGAAAGCTAGAGAGCTGTCTGTCAAAGAAGGAACTGTAAGTGGCACAAAAAAATTAAAAGGATGATTACACTAGAAATAAGTTGAGATCACTGTATGCTGGAGAACAGAGACAATATTCTGAGGTGCCACAGTCTTGGACTTTGTGCATGTTCTTCTCTTCTGGGGATCACACTTAGTCCTCAGAATTATAAGAAGCAGAAAGCTATTGCAGTGGGTGGAAAATAAGTTTAATTTTTGGATGTTTAGAATCCCCCATCACAGATTCCTTACCTTAATCCAGCAGAAACTTACGCAAACACTGGGAAAACATGCATGCTACCTTTTGTATGGAGTCTGCATGTCCTCTCTGTGCTCATGTGGGTTTCCTCTGGGTGCGATTTGTTTTTAATGGTATTTATGGCTGCCTTTTTAAACTTGTTACTTGTGTAGGCATGGCTCAGCTCTGTTTCCAAAGTGTCAGTCAGTTCCTAGGTTCAAAGTTTTAATTTAAGCCAACCATCATTCTTTAATAAAGATTATGAATAGATATCAGACTTTCCTAATACTGCATACTGTAAGCACGAGTTGGACAGTCGCATTCACATTTCTCATTGTAAATTGAGCCTTTGCCCACAAGGTAGGAGGTAGGTGCACTAAAATGCAGATCACTGCAGCTGTCTGACTGAGAAAAGAAAAAGTTATGTTCTATTCTTCTACATCACAGAGTGGAGAATGTAGTCCTGGGTTTCCCCAAACAGCACAGTACCTAATTATTATGCACCATCAAAATGCAGCTGAAGATCTACTAAGCTAATTTTCCAGCTTACAACAACATAGCAGCTCTTTCCTTTATGTGATATACTGGCCACTGAATTAAGTTTAATTAAAAAAAATAAAAAAAAGATTCTCTAGCAAAACTCTTTTTCACAAGTAAAAAGGCGCTCTTTTACACAAAACACTTCTGTCTACCATTACTTTAATCATACAGGTCAACAGCTGGCAGTAAGGGAGCAGCTCTTTCCTCTTTGTGATATATTGTCCACTGAATTCATTTTAATAAAATAAAAAAAAGATTCTCCAGCAAAACTCTTTTTCACAAGTAAAAAGTCACTCTTTTACACTTCACTAAAACACTACCGTCTACCATTACTTTAATTGTACAGGTCAAAGGCTGGCAGAACGTGACTATGTTTATTTTTATGAGTCATTATCTCAGTAACACATGGCAAACTACATTAAGTGGCAGAATCAGGTTTGTTTCAACTGGTAAAATTATTGCAAACCTCCATGCTCTCAGAAACAAAAGGATTTAAAACGTATTAGCACATTATTGTAATATAGAGCACAGCAGTACGTGATTACTAAGTCAGCGTCAGTCGCAGTACAATACGTGCACTACATTTGTTTATTTTCTCACACTGAAAATGCATTAGCATTTCCCATACTAACTGTGTCACCAAAGGCACCGCTAGAGATAGTAAACGTCATCATGAGTGACATCTTACCAATACCCAACAATGATCCAGGATTCCAAGACAATCGTTTACTTTTTGGAATCGGATAAGCACTCCACATAACAGAATGCACCGTTTACCATAAAGATATACATGGCAAGCACAGCAGCTAGCTTAGTACTACTTTGGTCACACTGAGACACAGACAGTGAGTGCAGCAGATGCAGAGTTGCAGAATTAGATAAGAAGATCGTTTGTTTGCAATACGCATAATAATGCGTGTGTTTAGTTTTTTTTTTTTTTTTTATTCTTTTACTTACCTGGAGCAGAGTTTGAGAATGTAAATCTTCCATCCTGAGTCTGACCTAGGAATGGAATGGATTATTCGGATTCCATCATGTAGTGCAGACATGGGTGGGCGGACGCTGGGCCTGGGTGGTCTTCCTTCTGCAGAAGCTACTTAAACTTAACTAACATTTTTTTTACTTAACTAAATTAATTAAGTTATATAAAATTGTGCACAGTGCACAGAGAACAGACAGTACAACTGAAGTCCAGAGTCTACTCTGCACACTCGCTGATGCTAAATATAAAAACACAGAGGCAGTCTGAGAGTCTCCAAATGAATCCAACAACAGGCAGTCCTGGTAATGAGTAATGACGTCATGCAATATTTAAATTAAAAAAAAAATGGAAAAAATCATAATTGAAGGGAGCCACTCGGGAAATCGTGGCAACCCATAATTTTGCCCTCAGAACTGGTAAATACCGAAGAATTTGGTATGGTTGAGAGGTGTGACTATGGTGAACTCACAGGATACAAAATCAATAAAGACAAAACAAAGGCCATAGTCATAAATTATATGCTGAATTATGAGCAGGTACATTGACTTCTGTTCCTTTGGGATCACTATAAAATGAGATACTTAGGTATATGGCTCTGTCCCATACTAGATGATGCAGCAGAACTCACATGGACAGAAATGAAAGATAAAAATGTTTACTTAGTTGAGGCAATACAGCTTAATTAATTTGGATCTAGATGACAATATTTAGGCTATAAAAATGTTTGTGGTACCGTTGGTACTCCACATAGGTCAGTCTTATTGTTACTCACCTCCCAGAGATTTATGGAACAAGCTTAAGATAAAGATGGACTTCCAAGATGACTGCACGTTAAGTAACAGCTTAATTCTAGCTCTCTCAGTGTGAAAACAGAAACTCAGAAGAGAAAGCCAATGGACTTATATTTCTGAGTAAATTTTAGTAACTGGCTAGTATACTAGTATGCTCGTATGCTGCATGCCAGGAAAAAAGAAATACAGAGGACATGAAAGAAAATCAGCTACAAAAGGTGAGGAAAAACATTGACTGGGAAGAATACTGCAGCTGTTCAGCAAAAAAAAAACAGTGCAATATCCAGACTTGACTTCCAGTAACCTAGAGGAGAATTAACATAAACGAAACACTGATGGAGTATATCAACTCAAGTTACAAAAGGCTGGAAAAAATGGAAGAAGCTTTAAACAGATATTCAGATGAGGTGATAAAACTAAAAAATCAGAGGTTGAAATGAAAAGGCTGGCTGAATATAAGAATGCTCAAGAAGAGATGCTTAAAAAAATAACAGAATTAGAGGACAGAGCACATAGGGAAAACCTTAGATTTTCTGCTGTACCAGAGAAGCTGGAGGGAACAGACTGTAATGAAAGCACAAATAAGCAACTGGACTATCATTCCATTGGAGGCTGCGGTGGTGGTGCTGCTGTAGCGTTGTCGCCTCACAGTTAGACATTGCCCGTTCGATTCTCAGTTAGAGCGTCTTCTGTGTAGCGACATGCGTGAATGGGCATTCCTTCGTTGAAGGTTGTACGTTAGGCCTGGTAAGCCAGTACGTAAAAATCTACTGCTAATCATTAGTGGACTGGAGTTCCGCTGTGGCGACCCCTAACCGGGAAAAGCCGAAAGACACTGTCATTCCATAGGAGGAGTTGTTAATTGAAAGGGTACATTGTGTGTATCCTCCAAACCTAGGAATGAAAAAACAACTTAGACCTTTAATAGTAAAGGTGCATTCCTACCAGCAAAAGGAGTTGATTCTGACAAAACTGTGGCAGAAGGACAAAGTACTACAAGTGGGAGACAGCAGAATGTGGAGAATGACTGCTCAATGTACACTAGGAGGAAGAAGAGGAGTAAATTTATTCCACTATTCAGGGAATGTCGAGAAGCAGGCATGAGATTCAAACTGCTGTACCTAGTTATCTTCAAAGTATTCTTTCGTGGAGGGACAAGATAATTTTTTGATGCACTACCTGCTAAGGAGGAAATACAAAAGTTTGTCCAACAAAAAGTGAGCTGTGAAACAGAAGGGGATTCTGCTTCTTGTTGTTCTGGTAAAAAAAAAGACCACCGAGAGACTATGCCAGTAAAACCTTTTCCAATGTTTCAATGGAAAATGCTTGAAAGAAGGAAAAAGTACAAGAGCTGACTAGAACTGAGAATACGTTGGAAATGAGAATACCTTGGAAATGAAACACAAACAGGATTTGGGAGATAGAGATAAACAGGAATAAAACCAGTAACTTGGAAATTAACAAATTTGGGATTACAAAGCTATAATAATATTTGTGAAACATGAAAGCGCTAGAAAATCTGGAAATATTGGATTTTTTTTGACATTGTTAAACTTGTAGGAGACTCTAAACTGTATGCCCTACTTCAAGTCATTAATGTTCAGAAAGATACTTAGGAGAGGGGAACAGGAGGAAGAAAGTTAAGTGTAAGTAAAACATTTTTTTTCCTAAATAGTATTATTTTTATAGTACATGGGGTTTTTTTTGCATGCTATAAAGTAAAATTTTCTCAGTTATATTTAAGTGTAATGGGGATGCTAACATAAACAGATGCTCCTGTTTTTTTAATCCCTTCTCTCTTTCTCCTTGTTCAGTTTTAAGAAATGTATGCACTGCAATTTAAAAAAAGAAGAAAAGTCTGGCCAAAAAAGCATAACAAAATAAAAATCAATGTACCTTTTCATTCTTGCATAGGGGAATAACTGTATTACGGCTTTTAGCTTGATTCAGTAACATGTTTTAAAAGAAACACGTAAATGAAAAAGAACATTGAATATTAAAAAGCTTTTTTCTAGCAAATAAATGTATGCTCTTAGTAGCAACTTTGTATCTTATCCTCATGTCTTCTGAAAGCATTCAAGTTTTTTTTTCCCAGCTGGGAAAGCAATGCAGATAAGACAAAACTAGACAGCAGTAGAAGCATAGGCTATACCACATATGTTAGTGTGGATAACCTTTCTTTTAGGTTAACCCAAGTCTCTGACTGTCAGTTCGGGACACTTCTCTTATTAGTAGGGTGAAACATCAATATTTGAAGATATACATAGCTTTGTGTGTTAGTATTAAGTTAATAGGTCTTAGGGGGGTATTGGGGTGTGTTTATTTTGTTTGTTTGCTTGAGGGCTTTCAATAAAACAAAACATTTTATAAGATGTGACCTAGGCTCAAATGGATATGACAAGAAACAACTGTATAAAAGATCAACCTGCCAAACAGTGTATGCATGTAACACAAAACCTGGAACTAGACACTTAACAAAAAAGCTGTTACGCATAAAAAGTGGGAATAATAACTTTTTAACACAATGATGTTTTCTGTAATGTCTTTAAATGTCAATGGTTTTACAGATAAATACAACAAAGAAAGAATAGTGAACTACAATAAAAATGTAGAGTGCAAATAGCTATGCCACAGGAGACACACTTGGAAAGATCTGAACATGTACATTTGTTAAAGAAAGGATTTTCAGGATAGGTATGCAGCGGAATACCTGGGACAAAGGAAAAGAGTACTTATATTAATTGCAAGTGGAGCTCCAATAGTGATGGAAGAGGATAAAAAAGATAGTAATGATAGAAGTAATATTAAGGGACTACTGGCAAGGGTGGATGATTACACTGGCATGTATTTGTATTCCACCTGAATCTGCTATAATGGAGTTTAAGAAAATTCTGGTAGAAATATTTGGCTTTCAGCAAGGAGTATTACTTATAGGTAGGGACTGGAATTTGATTTGCATCAGTGAAGATGTATCTGCGGGGCCCAGAAGGGAAAATATAACAAAGGAGGGTAGATTTGTGAAGAAATTTATAAAAATTATTTGGCATGGAAGATGTGAATTCAGTACTAGGAGTTCAGAATGCACATATTATTCCCCCAAGATACAAAAAATGGGCTAGGCTATGCAAAATTTACTTTTCACAGGAGCATGTGCATTTAATTGAAAGTCTTGATACACACCCAATAACCATTTCAGATATTGTGCCAATAATAATAACTAAAATAAAACACAGGGCAATGAAATAAAAACGAGGAACCAGCACTTTCTTGCAAAAGACACGTATCTGGAGCATTTCTCCCCAGGCCTACACTGAAAATAGGTGCTGTGCTAGTCAGACTTTCCTGGACAACAAAAGTTAACTAAATAAATAAATAAATAAATGCGTTGAAAAGAGAGGAATTTAAACAATGGGTAGTGGAAATTATTCAAGAGCTATTAGAGAAGATAGAAATGTCTTCTGAAACTATAGCTAGGGACTGGGATAAAATTTAAGTGCAGTTTAAAAATAGGGTGGAAATAAAATAAATAGTTATGGTTAAGAAGTAACATAAATTATTTAGGGCACTGACAGATGTTAAAGTACTGCAGAATAAGGGGAATCTCACAGAACAAGAAGAGGAGCAACCGCAGAACACAAAACAGAAAATAAGGTATTACCTAGATAATATGCATGAGTTTAGAAAGATTGCTGTTAAGCAACTGTTTTTTGATAATAACTCTAAAGCAAAATAACTTTTAGCACAATGACTCAGGCAACAGAAAGTCGAATGGGCTTTCACCAAGGTTAGGGAGCCTACAACAAGGAAGATAGCAAGAGGTGTTGCACAGGTACTACATACATTTCAGAAATTCCATGAAAGTCTATATATTGCAGAGAAATACGGAAATCAAGAAAAGGTTTAAATGGAAATGTTTATGGAAGAATTAAATATGCCAAGGTTAGAGGCAGATGAGGCTCAATTACTAATTGTTAGGATAGGAGGAGATGAGATAAAAATAGTGATGTATAACCAATCCACTGGAAAGCACACAAGAATAGTAAATATTCCTGTGGAAGTTTGGAGCTAGGAGGGAAAAAACTGATAAAGATTTTGAAGGTTTTGTTTAACAGTATTTAAAGAGTAGGAGAAGTACCAACATCCTGGAAGAAAGATGTTACAACTGTAATACCTAAAGAGGGGGAAGACCCATCAGATTCAGCTTCATGCAGACCCATTTCTATACTAAACTATGACTATAAAGTGTTTAAGTCTATAATGGATAAAAGAATGGCAAAAGTGATGCCAACATTATTAGATATGGATCACTGTGGCTTTGTGGAGGGGAGGCAACCATATGACAACATTAACAGAACAATGATGATCCAAAGGAAATCTTTGTTGGTGGGTCTTGATGCAGAGAAAGCATTTGAAAGAGTAAGCTGGGACTTTATGAACAGAACAATGGAAGCATTTACGTTCCCTGATAAAATTATAAGGTTGATTAGGAGGACATATGCAGGATCAGAGGCAAAAATTGAAGTGGGTGCGTTCCTCTCTGATAATTTCTGCTTGAGCAGAGGAGCCAGGCAGGGGTATCCTCTTCCCTCTTTGTTATCTGCATTATATTTAGAACAACTGGCAAAGAAAATAAAAGACTCAGAAATTCAAGGATATAACTGGTGTGGTAGTCAAGAAAAGCTGTCAATATATGCAGATGATATTAATTGATACCTGACAAAACCAGAAAAACAACATTTTAGTGTTGTGGAACATTTTGAGAGAGTTCAAATCTTTTCAGGATAGAAAATTAATGAAGTTAAAACAAAGGCAATAACTGTAAATTATGTACCCACAAACAAATTGGTTCAGCAAAATCTATATGAATGGGGACAAGACAAAATGATATACTTAGGAGTATGGATCAAAAATGTTTATGGTGTGGCAGCTAAGGATATGTAGAAAGAGACTAAACAAAAGATAATACAAAAATTGAGATATTGGAAGCTCTGTCATATGGATATGGATAGTAAGTTACATGCATCTAAAATGTTTTTAGTCTGTTTAGTTTTATAGACAGGTCAGGTGTATATTTATCAAACAGAGGAGGAGTCTTGAATAGCAATTACTAAAAAGATGAAGGATTTTATCTGGGAGGGGAAGACAGCAAGAGTCAAGTGGGATAAGCTAATTCTTCCAATAGGGATTACCTGATTTGAAGGGGTATTTCATAGCTACTATACCTAGCCATAGCACAAGCAGCAACCTATAATTCAAATTGGAAAGGGATGATGATGAAACAGGAGGAGGGGGCCGGGGAGCTCAAGAAACAAGGACATATTGGGATTTTGGATGCATATCTTTAAGGATAATCACAATAATCATTCAGAATATTATATTCATAAAGTAGCAGAAAGTATTCTATGAACTAAGCCAACACAGGAATGGAGAAAGGAGATTCTGTTGATAAGGCTAACTGCAATGAGGGATACAGGCAACAGGCAAGAGGAAGTTGGATTTACTGGAGAAAACTGCCAAAGGAATCAAGGAATTGGGAGGAAATAGCTAGAGAAGGAAAGGCAATAGAATGGAAAGATTCCAAGACTTTATTTGGACTGCAGGTTAGAGACTGTCTTCCCTATCAAAGACTGATAGCAGAGTATAGGCAAAGAAGAAACAATACGGGATCCTAAATGAAAGACCAGCAGTGGTAGCATTTTTAGCAGAATCTAGAACAGAACCGCAAGGCACAGTGGTGCAGTGGTAGCGGTGTTGCCTCATAGCAAGAGGCTCTCTGGTTTGATTCTTGGCTGCAGTGCCTTCTGTGCAGAGTCTGCATGTCCTCCTTGCATTCATGTGGGTTTTCTCCGGGTGCTCCGGTTTCTTCCCACATTACAAAGACATGCATCTGGAGCGTTTCTCCTCAGGCCTCCAATGAAAATTGGCTTTGTTCCAAGTCGAACTTTCCTTGTAAACAAATGTTAAATAAATAAATAAATAAACCTGCTGTTAAAAAATGAATAATTAGTACACCATATAAAATACTGAATAATAACTATAAGAATCCATCAGTGGAGGTTAGAAAGGATTGGGAAGAGAGGTCAGACAAGCAATTCACAAAGAAACAGTGGGGTTATATATATGTATGTCTCCCAAATATGCAACATAATCTAAAAGATTTAGGATTTTTGCTTTGACATGTTTACATAGGTATTTGTATACTTCAAGCAGACTCCAGAGATTTTTTTCCTCAGGTAAACAGCAAATGTTGGAGGTGTGATGGGGCAGAAAGGGGTAATTGGGAACATATTTTCTGAGAGTGTAATGAGTTGGCAGACTTTAAAGATTTCCAGCAGACTTATCTATCAGAGATACTGGGTGAGCAAATTGCTTTGTCTAATTATGGTGGCTACCAAAACATTAATTACTAGAAAATGGAAATCAAAGCCTAAACCAACTGTACAAGAAGTAGTGATTATAGTAACAGAAATACAACAACTGGAAATGGCATCTTTAGAAAAGGGTAGGAGCAGATTATATAGAAAAAATGGGAATTGTGGAAACAATATATATACGGGACAAATAAGGTTTAAAAGAAGGCAGAATGTGAATTAGTTATGTAATGTCTGACTGACAATAATTGGGTAGATTATAAGGATATATACTGTTTGGAACTACAATTATGTCAGTGTAGTTTGATTTCATTTATATAAATGTATGACTGCCTATGTCATCAGCGATAATTTAATAAATATGTTTCTTGTTTAAAAAAAAAAAGCTTAAGATAAAGATGAGAAAATTTTTATGGGAATAGCAAAAGGGAGAGAGTTCGTTGGGATGACCTCTATAGGCCAGCTGAAAAGGGAGGAGTGAGTTTACCAGAACTGGAGGATTACTACAGAGCGACACAGCTAAGGATGTTTTACTTAATACCGGATGACCCCTACAAAGCAGAATAGTAATTCATGATCTCACAATGGAAAATTAGAAGTTATGTACCTACCATAACGTTCCATGTTAGTTGTCTTCTGCCTTCTTTCGTGCTGGATGGGTTCGGAGCTGATCCTCGGCTTCAACTCGGCACTTGCTAAGCTCGAGAGCTAATTTTACCAGCTCGAGGCAACCCTATATCCCATGATGCAAGGCGTGACTACCTCAGATCTCGTTTGGTAGCTACAAGAAAAACCCTGTCATAAACACTTCTTCACAAGGAAGAAGACAAACTAAATGTAGGAGAAACAAGGTCAAAAACCAGTAACAGTAGTGACACTTCCTACTGGTAGCTCATGGAAAGAGTGAACCAACCCCAGAAAGAGTACAACCTCAAGGTCTGTCCAGGCTAGGGGGAAGGAGGGAGGGACGCAAGAAAGAAGGCGAGAGAAGACAACTAACATGGAAAGTTATGGTAGGTACATAACTTCTAAATGTTAAGTTGTCAAACTCGCCTTCATTCTTGCTGGATGGGACCGCATCCCTAGCACCTCTATCCTGGGTGGCTCAATGGAACAGACTCTTGAGAACTGTGGAACCAAACCTAGCCCTGTCCCTGTAGGCCAAGTCCAGTTTGTAATGAGAAACAAAGGTGTGAGGAGTGGCCCAAGTGGCTGCTGCACAAATGGTGTCAATAGGTAGCCTATCCTGAAAAGCTGTGGAAGTGGCTAGGCTCCTGGTAGAATGTGCTTTTGGTTTCGAGGGCAGTTGCTTGCCCCTAAGAAGATAAACATAAGAAATGATAGAAGACAGCCATCTGGATAGGGTCACTTTGGAGACCGGAAGACCTTTCCTGTGCTCTGCATAAGAAAGCAACAGTTGATCAGATTTCCTGAATTGTTTAGTTCTGTCCAAGTAATACCTGAGTTGACGATGGACATCCAAACAGTGAAGTTTTTGTTCCGCCTTGTTAGAATAATTAGGGAAAAAGACTGGCAAATCAATAGATTGGTTGATATTCTTCTGGGAAGCAATCTTGGGCAAAAAGGATGGATTGGTTCTTAATGATACCCTATCTTTGTGGAAAACCAAGTATGGGGAACGGACACAGAGAGCCTGAAGTTCAGACACCCTTCTGGCTGAAGTAACAGAAACTAGAAAAATTGTCTTCCAGGAAAGAAGTTTTAATGAGCATGAAGCAGCCAGTTCAAAGGGGGGTAGTATCAAGGATGCCAGCATTAAATTCAAATCCCATAGCGGAGGGGGATCTTTGATAGGAGGTTTTAGGAGAAATATCCCTCTCAGAAAAGCTTTGCAAAGCTTGTGGGACATAATATTTTGATCCGCTAAGCCCACATGAAAATTTGAGATAGCTGCCAATTGAACCTTAATTGTAGATGGAGAAGAACCCGATTGAAAAATCTCAGCTAAGAATTCCAAGACTGAATGCACAGGAGCAGTAAAGGGATCTAAGTCTTTAGACTTTGCCCAGAAGAAAAAACGTTGCCATTTACTAGCATAAATCCTTCTAGTAGAGGACTTTAGAGAAGCTACTATGATCTCTCTAACAGGGTCAGAGATCATAGGAAGCCTGGCTAAGGAAGGAAGTGGAGCAACCAAGCAGTGAGGTTGAGGGAAGGAATGGGCTGGTGCAGTTGACCCAAATGGTGGGTCAGAAGATCTGGAACTGGGTCCAGATGCCACGGCTGTACCACGAGATGACGATGCAGGAATGGAAACCAAATTTGTCGAGGCCAGTAAGGAGTAATGAGAATCAACTTGGCTCTCAATACGGTAGCTTTCTGAATTACTTGAGGAATCAGTGGGTATGGAGGAAAAGCATAAAGAAGTCTCCGGGGCCAATCCTGGGTTAGAGCGTCTCTCGGAGGATGGCCTGGTAGAGGAAAGAGAGTGAAGAAGTCTAGGCATTTGCTGTTTTGGGGTGTAGTAAAAAGGTCGCAGCAAGGGACGCCCCACTTCTGAAAAATCTCATCCACTACCGATTGTTTGAGAGACCACTCGTGTGGCATGAGAATAGCTCTGCTCAGCCTGTCCGCTAAGAGGTTGGATTTCCCGGGGATGTGCATTGCTATCAGAAACCGATGAGAGGAGATTGCCCATTGCCAAAGTCTGAGAGCTTCTCGACACAGTGGGTAGGACCTGGTCCCGCCCTGCTTGTTGATATACCAGACTACGGACATGTTGTCCGTCTGAACTGCAATAGTCCCTAAAGGAAGAAAGTCGTTGAGGGCCTGCAACGTTAAAAGCACTGCTCTCATCTCTAGGACATTTATGTGCAGATGGTATTCTATTGGTTGCCAAGTCCCATGGACCATCCTGCCCTGACAATGCCCCCCCCACCCGATCAGAGAGGCATCCGAAGTGACTGTGGCAACTGGGACTGGGGGAACAAACAGTCGACCCTGATGGAGTTGCGGGGAAGACATCCACCAGGTTAGGTGACTCTTGCACGATTGTGTCACAAATATCTCGTGTCGCATGGGGAGCTGCTGGAATGACCACTGGGTGAACAACATCCACTGCAGAAGACGCATGTGGAATCGGGCTAACGGCAGTAGAACAATGGGCGCAGCCATAAGACCTAGAACCTTCAGGACAAATCTGGCCCTGATTCTCTTGTTGAGTAATATGATTCGAACGTACTTTTGGATGTCCAGAATTCTTTGGTTTGTGAGTCTCGCTGACATACTGACAGTGTCTAATTCTGCGCCTACAAAGGTAATAGATTGGCAAGGCGACAGAGAAGATTTTTCGAAGTTTACAGAAATCCCCAATTGGTTGCAGATGTGAAGGGTGTAGCCTCTGGCCTTGAGAAGTTGATGCCTGGTGGTGGCAGAGAGGAGCCAGTCATCTAGGTACGGAAACACCTGGAATCCTTGACGTCTCAGATGAGCCGTGACCACTGCCATACATTTGGTAAACACTCTGGGGGCTGTAGTGAGGCCAAAGGGCATGGCTCTGAATTGAAAGTGACTGGTCCCCAGCCGAAAGCGGAGAAACCTTCTTGAGCGCCTGTGAATAGTACGCATCCTGAAGGTCTATTGAGCACATCCAGTTGTCCTTGTCCAAAAAGGGTAGAATGGACTGAAGCGTGACCATCTGGAATCTTGCCTTCTTGACAAACTTCTTTAGTTTGATGAGGTCTAAAATTGGTCTCCAATCTCCCGTCCCTTTGGGGACCAAAAAGAATCTTGAGTAGATGCCGGATCCTACTTGGTCTGCTGGAACTAGTTGGATGGCTCTTTTTGCTAGGAGCTTTGATACCTCCAGCTTTGCCAATTCCCTTAGACTGGGTGAAACGTCTGGAAGGGACTGATGAGGAACGGGATATCTCTCGAAAGGAATACTGTATCCCTCGGATATGATCGACTGTACCCATTTGTCTTGAGATAGGGAACGCCAGGCTATTGGGTACAGCGACAATCTTCCCCCGACTGCCTCCAAGGGTGGACAGTCGGGCAACACCTCAGGGATGCTGGAAGGGTTTATCAGAGAGAGGCTCCCTGCTACCCTGATTCTGCGGACCCCCTCTGCCCCTAGGGCAGTGTCTATTGTTATTACCCCCTCTGCCTCTGGGGGTAAACTGACCACGTGTATCAGGCGTGACTCCCTGAGATTTACGAAACCACATTTTCCCTCCCTTCTGACCTTTTGGATAGGGTCTTGAAGGGGTGGAGAAATGGACTCCTACGGCAGAAAGGGTCTTGCCGTCTTGCTCACACCTGGTCAATGTGTCCTTCACCTGAGGCCCGAACAAAGCTGAACCATCGAAGGGAGTATTAGTGAAGGACGCCTTAAAGGGATCTGCGAAATTACAAAGCCGCATCCAGGCCTGACGCCTAAGTGCCACTCCTGTGCCTGCGGCCCTACTCGCTCCATCGGCTGCATAAGAAATGAGCCGCATGGAGGAGTTAGTTATAGAATTTAGGATTCCTAGCTGTGAGGCAATCTTTTCTTGAGCCCCAGCAGCTGATGGATCCTGAACCACCTCACCTAGTTCCTTGAGAATGTCTCTCTGAAGCCTGGTAAAGTGACAGAGATAGTACAGCGAATGCATAGCAAAGGTCGCTGAAGAAAACATCCGCTTACCATACCTATCCATGGTCCTAGAGTCCTTGTTAGGAGGATGGACAGGTACAGAAGGATCAGCAAGTTCCTTCTTGGTGGCCGCCGCCACCACCATGGCATCAACCGGGACACCCTTGGTAAGAAACTGTTTGTCTGAAGGGGCCGTGATGAATTTAGAGGGCCTCCTGGGGACTGGTTCCACAGAATCTGGGGCCGTCCATTCCTTCCGAGCCACCACTTGCATGAGCGGGTCGAAAGGCGGAGACACCCAGGAGGTGGAGGGTCGAGATCCAAAAGCCTCCAGGTATACCGACTCATCCTCGGAGGGGTCAATGGAAGGCCAGTTCCCCCTCTGCTTAAGGAGTTCCAGGATGTCTGAAAAGGAGACATCCTCAGAGGGGGACCGTGGGGAACCCTCCGACTCATCTAAGTCGGTATCTGATGTCGTAGACTCAGGGGAGTCTGTGTGCTTCCTCTTGCACGTCCTCTTACGCGGGGTTCTCCAGCAGGATCAGGAGAAACCTCGGAAGAGGAAGTTCTTCCCAATGGGGAAACCTGGGGCGATGGATCTCTGGGTCCAGGAGCAAGAGAATGGCAAGAGACATCAACAGGCACTGAAGAGGGAGGAGCTAATGGAACAGACCGTTGACTCAGCTCCGGGGCTAGAACACTCCTCATCACCTCGAAGGCTCCCCTCCCAGAGAGGCCAGAAGACTCCCACTCCAAAGAAACAGAAATCCCTGGTCCCACCGAAAGAGAAGGCTCCGAGGCTGATGTCGGTGCCGAGCTCACCAATTCCGAAGTTCCAAGAGGGAGAGTGGGGTCGGACAAGGGTCCGATGCCACTCGCCCCCTCAGAGCCGACAAGGGAGACCCGACGACCGGATCCCTCCAAGGAAGGTCTCATGGAGGAGATCGGAGTCGAAGACGACGGTGCCAACAGGGGAAGTATCGGCTCCGGCGCACTCACGGTCACCATTCCGAGAAGCTCTGGCTCCGAACTCTGAAGGAGAGTTGGAGGAGGAATTTCAGGGGGATGAGAAATAGCAGTCGTCTGTTGAGATGGGCTATGGAGCATTTGGGCTAGTGCCTGTGACTTCAACAGTCTACTTACCACCCTCTCTAAGTCATGGTCTGATAGCCTGGAAGACCTTGAAGATTGGCTCCGATGGCTCCGCTCCGAAAGTAGAGGAGATCCCGGAGCCGAACGAATCGACTCCAGGGAAGGAGACCGAGATCTCTTCTTGGACGGAGCCATCGGAGCCGAAGACCCTTCGGTTCCAGATGGAGCCGAAGGCTTATCGGCTCCAATGCTGGTTAAAGATGTGTCGGCTCCGGCCGGAGCCGACATAGTCATAGGTACTTGTGTATCGGAGCCAGACGGAGCCGATACCACTACCTCCAATGTGGAAAGATAGGCTCCAGCCGGAGCCGATCTCGACTCCGAAGGAGTCGGAGCCACCACCAAAGGCTTAAGCACCACAGCCTGGGCTTTAGGTGGCTTAGAGGGTTTAGCTGACCCAGTCTTGGTCGGAGAACCCTCTGGCTTCAACAAGCCACGTAGAATCAGCTTGTTTCTACGTTCCTGCAGGACTCTCTGGCTAAAGGAGTGACAAATAGCACAGGAGTCCTGCAGGTGTAAAGGCCCCAGGCAGTACACACAAGAAGTGTGACCGTCTGTCAGAGACATTTTCTGACAGCACGAGTCACACTTCTTGAAGCCTGAGACCTTCACTTCCTTAGACATAGTATGCCCAAAAAACACACAGACACGCAACAGTCACACAGTTATCTACAGAGAAAAACTGAAAACACAGACACTCTCCCTGACAGGAAATAACTGGGAGGGAGGCTTAAGGCCTGAGGGGAGAAAAATTATCCTTATGTAACGAAGAAAAAGGGGAATATAGGGTAAAAGGATATCTAATATAAAGCGCTAACACTATAGTGAAAACTAGAAAAAAAGGGGGAAAAATACTCTGACTAACTCTGTATAAATCCAAAAACTTTACCTGAGCTGGTAAAAAGAGACCTCTTCGCGAAGCGGCAAACGAGACCTGAGGTAGTCACGCCTTGCATCATGGGATATAGGGTTGCCTCGAGCTGATAAAATTAGCTCTCGAGCTTAGCAAGTGCCGAGTCGGAGCCGAGGATCGGCTCCGAACCCATCCAGCAAGAATGAAGGCGAGTTTGACAACTTAACATCTTAGATATAAATAGGAGACTGGAACTTTGGGAATTTAAAAAACAAGACATCACTTATGCTTATGTGCAGGAATATTTAAAGACAGGCTTAAGCCAACTACCGAAACTGAAGAAGGTTAGTTGGTGGGAACCATTGTTTCTTCCTACAGGTGAGGTTATTAGATTGAGAAAAACTTCAACACACGCTAACTGCATCAGTATTGTAGAGGTGGTGAAACCAGGAAATAAGATTCTGGAAGCAATTGGCAATGGAGGATAGGTTTCTAACATGGACAGAAATTAAACAGGAGGTTAATCTACAAAAGGGAGACTGCGTGACATCATACCTCTCAACTGTACAGATTTTCACAGAATGTCCAGATTTTTGCCTTATATTTTTAGCCTGTTTTTCATAAAATTGTGTCTTTCTGGCAAATTAGTGGCAGATCATTAAAGACTGAAGTTAGAAAATAATGACAGACATTTGAGGTTTAGACTTCATACCCGTCAGAAAATCCATGCTAATGCAAAACCTGTTATTCTATTAACTATCTAAGTTTTTAAGAGTAATTTTTATGGCTTTGTCCAGATTTCCTACTCTTAGAAGTTGAGAGGTATGCTTGACATAATGAGTCTGTCAATAGTATATACAGCTCAGTTAAAAGAAAAGGCAGATGGTCAAGTATTGCCAGAATTATTGCAATATTTCATAGATGGTAGATTAGATACTCCGAATAGGTTTAGAGCATACAAAAATAAGACTAGAGTTAAAGACCTGCCCAATGAATCAGATGTGCTGTGTCTGGTGCAATAAAATCTAGACATAAACTTTGAGTTAGGAATGGGATAAGAGTTGTGCGAGTATGAGGTATGTGACTAAATCTAGAAAATTACAAGTAATCTCCGTGGTATCCCCGAAGTCTCAAAACAAAAACACTAAATGTATAGTGGGCCAAAAACAAAACAGTGTAAGAAACTTCTCTGTGTGGCAGATTTTCAGTCCCTATATCTCTAGTTAAACACTATATATTAATCAGAGACAATAGTAGTAGAAGTAGTGAACTTAAACTCGTCTTAAGTAAAAAAAAAATAATAAAAAATATATAATTGTACAGAATTACTAAATATTCAAAAGTAATCCAAGCAAGGCAAGCAGTCCGTTTCCAGTTGAAAATCTTTTATTAAGTACACAGACAAGCAATCTAAGTAAAACAAAAATAGAGTCATAGTTTCCTCACAAGCTTTCTAAATATATATATATATATATATATATATATATATATATATATATATATATATATATCTATATATACTTTTTATCAGGCAAGGGAGTCGTTTATTGTGCTGTAAAACAAAGTGTTATTGGTACACATGTTAAATTCACATCCCTTACCCCATCAGTGTGACATTCGAGCTGGTCCTGCCCTACTTAGTAGCTGTCATAATAATATAACCCTTATGTGCTTTAAATAAAATTTATAATGATGTGGTAACTCTTATTTAACCAGATTATTGTATTATTAAGACTGTGATTTTATCCAAGACAATATACTACATGGCTAGAAATATATCAACCTTAGTCAATTTGGCAATCAAAATATATATATAAATATATGGGTCCCTTACGAAAGACTGAAAACCCACAAGACTAAGACTAGAATGAAATTCAAAATCGCGAACAATCAACACACATACAGTACACACAAGCACATACACACAGTGTTCCCCCAAACCCAAACAAATAATCCTAAACTATAGTTAAGCAGGCCCTGCACCCCACACCCCCCTACTGTGTACTGTCTAACTCTATCAGACGATCACACACACACACACAACTCACACCCACACACCCACATCCCACATACACACACACACACACACACACACACACAAACACACACTAAAGCCCCTCACAAACACACTTACACACAGATAAATCATATTCTATTTTCATAACCTATTGTAAAATATTATTGTATAATTAGTTAGTATTGTTATTTAAAATGGTATTTAAAACCAACTGGTAGAATAAAATAAAATAAAATAAAATTAGTCATGTAAACAATGTAGCAACATGGGTGATCTTGAAGGAGACATCCCAAATATTCTGGAGGTACTGAAAACCGATCTTTGTTAACAATAGGTTGCCAAATGGACTTTAAATTGCAGGATATAAAAATGTCTGATTTCCATACAAAGTCTGGGGTGTTTGTTAGTAAAAGTATGAGCGATACATCAACCAACATTACTGTTGTGTTTACTACAAGTCAAAATCTGTTCGATCTAAGTACTGCAAGTAGATGGCATGTTTTTCTATAAAGGGATAATATGCCGGCAATTGTACAGCATACTTGTGAATTACGAAGGATTCCACAAGAGTGTTCAATTGTTGTTTTGCCTAATGAGTAGGAAGTCACTAAAGTCATATAATTTTATGTGGCATTGTGTATTGCAGTTATTGGATGAACATGGCTACAAAGTAAATTTGAAGTACATTTTAAGCGACTTTGAGATTGCTGCTAAAAGAAGTGTCAGTATCAATCTCCATGGTGTAATTGCAAAAGGCTGTCTATTTCATTTCGGCCAAAACATTTGGAGGAAGGTGCAACACTTGGGACTGGCTGATACGTACAACAACATATGTCTTTCCAGTTGAACGCAAAGTGCCTAGATGCTTTAGCCTTTTTACCTGAGGATGATGAATATGTTGCGTTTCAGTTACTTAAAGAAATGTTTCCACCTGAGAGAAAAGAGTTACTGAAGTATTTCTGTGATTGGTACATTTTGGGAAAAGTCTGTAAATTCTGCACAAGGACTACTGTTTTTTCTAGATTTCCTCCGTTATTCCTGGTGTCTTTCTGAAACATACATGATCTTAATTCATTGGCTCTGTCGCGTACTCAAAATAGTGTTGAAGCATTGCATCGAAGGTTAAAATCCCTATTGAGACACAGAGAAACTGACTTAACTGTATTAATGAATGACTTGGCGAGGGAACAAGACAGAGTTGAAGAGCTCAGAGTGCACATGAGTTGTGGTACTGCGCCCACCCCTAAACGACAAAGCGCTGTAAAACGGCATGTACAATTTGAAAATGTGCTGAAGAATATGTCAACATATAAAACTGTAGATTTTCTCATGGCTATTGCAAGGTTGTTGAAGATGTAAAGTACTACGGTGTAATTATCAGTAATTTGGATAGCAAGAGCAAGTCGCGTTTTTGATTTAAGCAGGGTTTTTGAAGATGCAATGTATTACAATTTCCTTACAACTAGTATGGATGAAATGACCGAGTTGTGTCTGCTTTATGTTGCCTATTTGATAATAGTTTGCTGTTGTGTTACGGTGATGGGTGTGCATCAGACATTTAAGGTAGAGAACTCTCACAGATTGCTGAGATGGTTTTAATTGAGTCCCGATGTTATTCATCTGATATTTCTGCACTTCAGAGAATGCTATGATGGTGTGAAATGAGTTCTAACAGTCTTCATTTGATATTTCTGCACTTCTACTTATTTTGAAAGGGAGAAGGATGTAGTTCATTACAAATAAAGTCGTCATTCACGTTTTTGAGATTTTGTACTGTTGGGCTATTTGGTGTTGTGCATGTCGGTTTTGTGAGCTTCGGTATTATGCACTGTCGTGATATTGCAATTTTGACTTTATAGTCTCGAGATACTGAAGTTTGTGATTTCAATATTTCGACATTATAAAGTGAATACATCTCCTATATATATATATATATATATATATATATATATATATATACATATATATATATATATATATATATGGGATCCGGGCACATGCTCGACTAGCATATGTACGAATCACAAAACATTGAACACACATACACGAAAGCGCTTAACATCGACAAGCGCTTCCGTGTATGTGTGCCTGTTTCGTAGATCGAACTACAGTGCGGGTAAGGGAAAATTCCCTTTTCCCCACTGTAGTGCAATCTCGGACTGAGAGTAATAAAGTAGGGGGGGTGTGTGGGGTGCAGGGGAGCAAAGCCCCCCTGCAGAAATGTAGATTTTTTTTTTGAACTACGCATACACAGAAGCACTTTTTGATGTTAAGCGCTTTCGTGTATGTGTGTTCGATGTTTTGTGATTTGGACATATGCTAGTTGAGCATGTGTCCTACACCTATATATATATATATATATATATATATATATATATATATGTATATGTGTGTGTGTGTGTGTGTGTGTATATATATATATATATATATATATATATATATATATATGCAAGAGATTCAAAAATGTGTATATGTGTATATATATATATATATATATATATATATGTATCTCTTGCTTACCTTGAACAAGCTTAAACTGTTTTTTAACTGTTTGTTGCATTATATATTATCTGCACTTAAAATTTCATTTAGTCGAAAATTGGTCGAAAGTTGTTTGTTTGTTAATTTAACTGTTGAGGCTGCCCACTAAAGTGTGCTAGCCTGTGTAACTGATTTATTACTGTTTCCTGCATTTCTGTGTGCTTTCTATCTCAAAAACAAAAAAAAAACAAAAAAAATCCTTGTTTTCCCGCCTCTCCTCGACTAGTTTAGACCAGTATACAGGCTTTGCTGTATTCTGGGCTGGGGTGTAGTTCCTGTGGTGTCCATTGCCTTACTTGGATAGAAGGAAGTTTCTTTGCTCACCAGTGGGAGTGGGGAGCCTTGAGCAGCCTATCTGTCCCTGAAGGAGTGACCTCAGCACAAGAGCTTGTAGTAATTGGTTGTTTTGGACCATTTCTAGCTCTTTTAAAGTTCCCTGTTTAAAATCCGCCTCTGAGCGTTTTTTTTTCTGGCTATACTACTCAGCAACAGCTCCTCGTGGTCTTGCAGAGTGGTCCTAGCAGCAGAGAACTGAGAAAAGCAACTACTTCCCTGATTTAAGTATTTTTTGCTGTTTTTTACCTGAAATACCTTCTCTTGCTTACCTTGAACAAGCTTAAACTGTTTTTTTTAACTGTGTGTTGCATTATATATTATCTGCACTTAAAATTTCATTTAGTCTAAACTTGGTCGAAAATTGTTTGTTTGTTTGTTTGTTTGTTAATTTAACTGTTGAGGCTGCCCACTAAAGTGTGCTAGCCTGTATAACTGATTTATTACTGTTTCCTGCATTTCTGTGTGCTTTCTATCTCAAAGACAAAAAAAAAAAAAATCCTTGTTTTCCCGCCTCTCCTCGACTAGTTTAGACCAGTATACAGGCTTTGCTGTATTCTGGGCTGGGGTGTAGTTCCTGTGGTTTCCATTGCCTTACTTGGATAGAAGGAAGTTTCTTTGCTCACCAGTGGGAGTGGGGAGCCTTGAGCAGCCTATCTGTCCCTGAAGGAGTGACCTCAGCACAAGAGCTTGTAGTAATTGGTTGTTTTGGACCATTTCTAGTTCTTTTAAAGTTCCCTGTTTAAAATCCGCCTCTGAGCATTTTTTTTCTGGAATACCTTCTCTTGCTTACCTTGAACAAGCTTAAACTGTTTTAACTGTTTGTTGCATTATATATTATCTGCACTTATTGTTTGTTTGTTAATTTAACTGTTGAGGCTGCCCACTATTACTGTTTCTTGCATTTCTGTGTGCTTTCTATCCTTGTTTTCTCTCCTCGACTAGTTTAGACCAGTATACAGGCTTTGCTGTATTCTGGGCTGTGGTGTAGTTCCTGTGGTGTCCATTGCCTTACTTGGATAGAAGGAAGTTTCTTTGCTCACCAGTAGGAGTGGGGAGCCTTGAGCAGCCTATCTGTCCCTGAAGGAGTGACCTCAGCACAAGAGCTTGTAGTAATTGGTTGTTTTGGACCATTTCTAGCTCTTTTGAATTTCCCTGTTTAAAATCCGCGTTTGCATGGCTTTGCGTGGTTGTGTGCATAGCGCAGCGCCGGTTAAACAAGGTTAAACTTTTAATGGTTCCGCCAAGTCTGCTCTTCAAATTTTCCCTTAAGGAAGCTCTACTCTTAAAATAATCTAATCTAATCGCTTTATTATAAGCCTAGCACTTGTTCTCAAAACCTCTCTTCTAAGTAAGCACTCGCTAACCAAAGTAAGCACTACATCCACCTACCTTCCCTGTGAGTACCCACTTCCCTTAAAGGCACAGTGCTCCCTTATAATATTCTAGCATGTCAAGTGGTAGATTGCTGGCATCCTCTCCGGTTCAGCTGGTTAATCTGGGAATCTTGAGACAATGCTACAATTGTCTCATGTACACAGACAACCCTCTCCTCCTCCCAACAAACACAAATACATGTGAGAGATGCAACTATATAGCCAAACTGGAGGCTGAACTCTCTCAACTTAGGACTGGCAAGACCAGACAGGAGGAGAAGGTAACCACACACACACCAAACCCAGTCCCACATAGACCTACCACAACTGCAAACCAAACACATAAAAACACAAAGACATACTCAGAGGCTCTAACAAAAAACTTACCAAAACAACAGAGGCTCCCAAAGCAGACACCCAAAAATCCACCACCTCAAAACATAACACATGCATTACATACTTCAATAAAGCAGTGTGTCAAACAATCACAGCCCTTAAGGCCAAATACCATGCCTGATACACTAGTAATAGGTGACTCTATAGTCAGACACACTGACATTCCGCTTACCAGGCTGAACAAGGAGAGGGTAATGGTGAGCTGATTATCGGGAGCTAGTATCCGCCACATAACACACGCACTCAGGTCACTCCAAAGCAAGTGCAAATATGACTCCGTCATTGTCCATGCCAGCGTGAATGACCTGAGACGTACCTCCCTGGACTACATGAAAAGAGACATAGAGGAGCTCTCTGATTATGTAGCCCAGGCTGGTATGACCCTGACCCTGAGCAGCATCTTGCCCTCACCAAGAATGATGCCACAATACAAAGACAAGATGACTAGCTTTAATAATTGGCTCAAATACTGGTGTTATTCTAGGGGGATTCCAATATCTGTCTGCTTGGGATGACATGCTGGACAAGCCACGCTGCTTCGCAAGGGACGGCTTGCATCTGTCACCACTGGGCTTCCGGATATTGGCTAAGGCTCTTGCCTCCCCCATAGTGCCTTTTTTAGGCAAGGCTCAAAAGACAAACCCACCTCCTTAGAAAACAAAAATGGAAAAAAATTAAGGGTAATGCTGCTCAACGCCAGAAGTCTAAATCTCAAGATGCAGGCTCTCGAAGCACTCCTCAGTATGGAGGACATTGATGCCTGTGCAGTAACTGAAACCTGGTTCAAGGCACCTGAGAGCACCCCAGCACTACCAGGCTATACCTCGTATCATGCTTTTCGGCCCCAAAACATGGGCCAAACCAAAAAGGGAGGGGGAGTGCCCATATTCATCAAGGACACCCACACCTCCAGGTTAGTGGCAACACATGAAGCATCAGAGACCATCCAGGTGCAACTAACCGTAGGCAAAACTGCTATACAACTGGTAGCATGTTACAGACCACCCTCCCAATCTCAGGAACCCCACTCATCCTTCCTGAAGACATTGGAGGATATGAATGTCTCACCAAACACCATCATATTGGGAGACTTCAACTACCCTAACATAGACTGGGTGCATTATTCTTACCCAAACACCCTAGCCCAAAGGTTCCTGGAATTCATAAATTCAAATGCAATAGAACAGCTAGTCACCTCTCCCACAAGGGGAGATAATATACTAGACCTGATCATCACAAACATGGGGACAAAGTGCTCCACACCGGAAGTATACCCGTCACTAGTGAGATCTGACCACAAACTAATCACCCTGGGTATACATATCCCACCTCCACCCCAACACAAAAGACTACAGTGAAAAACTTCTCAAAAGCCGACTTTACACTTCTTAAAACTGAGATGGTATCCTTTAAGCCCACTGGGACAGTGGAAACCACATCCCACAATGCAGAATCCTTCACAAATGCTTTCTACGGACATCTCCAAGAATGCATGGATCATGCAATCCCAAATAAAACCAAGACCCTCTCCACCAAGGGCAGGTGTCCTGTCTGGTGGACCCCAGCCATAAACAAATTGTATAACAAAAGAAGGAAGCTATTGCACGACAGAGCAAAATCCCATAAAGAGAAGGCATCTCTGATCAGCACTAGTAGAAAGCTACATTCTCTCATAAAAACATCCAAGGCCAACTTTAAGAGAAAAATCGCTATGGACACTAAAGATAACCACAAGGCCTTCTTCAGCTATGTTAGAAACCTGGGCGGAAACATTCAGATATGTTCAGAGTTAGTTCACAATGACAAAAAATACACTGAACCCACAGATATTGCCAACATTCTGGCAGACAGGTTCAGTGCAAATTTCTCCCCTCCCTCACCCCCAAAAGAAGAAATACTTATCCCAGCTGAATATAACCTCCCTGTCATCTCAGATGTCCAGATGAGACCCGCCCTCAGCAAAGCTAAAAACACAGCATCAATGGGACCTGACGGTATCCCGGGTTGCGTGCTATGTGAACTCCAAGAGGAGCTAAACCCGCACATAAAAATGCTATTTAACCTTAGCCTTACTACATGATATGTACCTGAAAACTGGTGTACAGCAACAGTAGTCCCACTCCACAAAGGAGGCACCTCTACTGACCCTGGTAACTACCGCCCCATAAGCTTAACCAGCCTGGTCTGCAAAGTTATGGAAAGAATGATTATGGAACTAATAAACAGAGACATTGGGGACTTACAGACACTTGATACCACCCAGTTCGGCTTTGTAAAAGGCAGATCTTGCCTTTTAAACCTGGTTGACTTTTTCAAAACCGTCACTAGAGCCATTGACGAGGGCAAAGCAGTCCATACAGCCTACTTGGACTTGGCTAAAGCTTTCAACACAATACCCCACTCTGGCATCATAGACAAGCTCAACAGCTTAAATGTAAATCCATATGTCACAAGATGGGTGGCAAACTGGCTAAAGGATAGAACCCATAAAGTCAAAATCGCTGGAGCCATGTCAGACTCAAAGCCAGTAACAAGTAGTGTCCCACAGGGCTCTGTCCTGGGACCCCTCTTGTTCGGCATTTATTTCTCAGATATGAAAACAAACATGGGAGGGTTGTGGCTGAGAAAGTTCGCAGATGACTGCAAACTAGGAGCCATAGTCGATACACCACCTGACACATACATCCTACAGAAAGGCCTCATTGAAACGGACAACTGGTGCCGGAGTCATGGCCTTAAATTAAATGCCAAAAAATGTATAGTCATCCCCTTTGGGAAAAACAAAGTGCCCACAAATTATCACATAGGCGGTAACCCACTGAGAATGGAAAAGTAATCAGAGACCTGGGGACCCAAGTCGATAGTGACCTCTCATTTGACACCCACGTTGCCAAAGTGGTTAGAAAGACTTTCTACCTTGCCCACCTTATCATGAAGGGATTCACATCCAGATCAAAGGAGGTCATTGTGCCCCTGTACTCCTCCCTTATCAGGCCCATGATTGAGTACAATGCCCCATTTGGTATGTACCTCACCAGGCACTAGCAACAGCTAGAGAGACCCCAAAAGTACCTCACCAAGAGGATCAAGGGTCTCCAACATATGTCATATGCTGCCAGACTAAAGAAACTCCAACTCTATTCAGTAGCATACCACCTACTCAGAGGTGATCTATGCCTGCTGTACAAGGCCATGTCCAATCAGGAATTGATGGACATGCTCCACCTCAAAAAATCCAAATCCATCAGAACCACGAGAGCTAAAGATTTGAACCTCAGCACAAATATGAATACGACATGCTGGAGGGACAGATTCCTAACTCAGAGGCTTCCCATACTCTGGAACAGAATCCCAGTTCATGTTAGGCAGAGCCCCTCATTGACTCTCTTCAAGAGAAATCTTGACGAGTGGATGGGAGATCGTAGGTTTACCCCAGGGGTCATCTCTGTGTCACTACTAGACAGAGGCACAGTAAACTAATTCTATTATGTAAGGGGGTCTTCACTGTGTCACTACTAGACAGAGGCACAGTATTCTAAATCTATTCTGTACACTTTTGTACCATTACATGGGGTGGCGAAAGCCACATCACTATGGCTAGGCTTATAAATGCCCCAGGGCAGATAGCCTAGTACCAAACTATGAAACTATGAAACTATGCACATATGTACACATACACACACACACACATATATATATGTATTTACGTGTGTATTTATATATATAAATATATGTATGTATATATATATATATATATATATATATATATATATATATAAAGTATAAACAATAGAATAAAAATCCACCAAGCTGTACGAACTCTGGAACACACTTTATTATTAAGCGCTTTTCGTCCAACTGAATCATTGGACTTCCTCAGATAAAATGTAATTAAAATTCATGGATTTAAATACAGCTCTAAAAAGGTCAGGTGACCTACTTATTACATATTTAAAGAAAAATAACTTGTTTAAATACAAATCCATTGTGAATATGTTAATTATGTTCTTTAAAACATTCATGTTATTTAAAAATGTTTTACAGCCAGCCAAGAAAAATATTTTCCACGAAAACTTATTCTTTTTAAACTAAACATTTACCTACATTTGAAAACATTTATATAAACATATACAAATATATTTATAAAGTATAACTTTGTGAATCTAAACATATACAAGACTAGATGTTCTGTATTTTAAGCATCTGAACTATCTTGATTCTAGTCAGATAAATATATATACACATATACTTTACCCCCTGACCACTTATCATGCATACCTTTATACAAAATAACAATGCACAATGCTAAGGAAGGTGTATATCTATGTATACAAAAAACAGAAAATCAGTATACTTACATACACGTATACTTATATGTAAATATATCATTCACCTCTCTAAACTTTTTAATTTTAGTAAGCACATAATAGAACATTTGTCAATAAGGCCTGGATATGTATAGGCATTGAGCCTTATTTGCCAAACTAATTCTAATTTCTCTAATAATAGAGAATGAGGGCCACCCCTCGGGTCAATATTAATCTGATCTATAACCTTAAACTTGAATTTATGATCTGGGAAAACAGATATGTGCCTTGCCAAAGCATTTTCTTCTTTATGTTTGTTTATACTGTACAAGTGTTCATACACTCTATCTCTTAATCTACGATCTGTTTTCCCTATATAAAATGATGGACAGACTTGGCATTTTGCCGCATAAACCACTCCCTTAGAGTTGCAATT
The DNA here is from genome assembly GCF_019279795.1 of Protopterus annectens. NCBI lineage: Eukaryota > Metazoa > Chordata > Ceratodontiformes > Protopteridae > Protopterus > Protopterus annectens. The sequence continues at coordinate 611,190,552 of NC_056744.1, forward strand.
AAATTTACATTTACTAACTATTTTTTGACCATTGATGCTTGTGCTGATTCCTTGCTCCATTATGTTACAGTAGGGACAGTTGCCACACTGAGTCATACCTATCTTGGAAGTAGATATCTTTTTCTGCTTCTCTAACAAGTTCTTGAAATTTAACCCTCTTCTCAAAACAAAATTAGGAGTATCACCCAGTTTGGATGCCAAAAACATGTCTTCTTTAAATATACTCCAATTCTTGATGATAATGTTTTTAATGTTTTTAATATCAAGAGAAAATGTCAAATACATGCTAAATTAAAGTTTACCCTTTTGTTTTGTTCTTCCATTGGTAACATAACCAAATTGTTATCAATGTTATTGTCAACATTATTTATTTGTCTGTTCTGTTTTAATATGGGGTTATATTGTCCAATACTTCTTTTACGTTTGACTTCCTCTATTAGGTCATCTAACAGTTTGACAGGGTATGCTCTTTTTAAAAAACATTCTTTTTAGATTAACACATTCATCAAAGAAGTCCTGTTCAGTAGTGGTCATTCTTGCAGCTCGTACTTTTATTTTTTATTTTTATTTTATTTTATTTAACATTTGTTGACCGGGAAAGTCCAACTAGGTTCCACAGAGCCTGTTTTCAGTGGAGGCCTGGGGAGAAATGCTCCAGATGCTGTCGTACTAACTGACCTTTCCCTACTGAACACTTCTGATGAAAAGGGTGTACACTTGTATAGTGCAGGACGGTGTTGGAATAAGTAGATTTTTTGAAAATCTTAGCTTCCAAGTTGTTGTGTTCCCTGTTTTTATATAATTCAACATCTAAATAAGATATGGAATGTTCTTCAAAAGCATATGTAAAATACAAAAAGTCTGATGTAGTATTTATCCATTGGACTAACCTATTTGCTGTGTTCTTATTTCCATCTATTAACATGAAGATATCATCCAGGTATCTTGTATAAAATTTAATAATATTTTGAAATTCCTGGTTCCCTAGAATATAAGTGTGTTCCCAGTGTGACATCACTAGATTCGCGTAGTTGGAACCACATGGGGAACCCATTGCTACTCCCTTAGTTTGAACATAGTACTTGTTGTTAAAAAATATAGTTATTAGTATAATGTCCAATAATTCTGCTACTAATGAAATTTCTTGCTCTGGGGCACCCTTCTCTCACATTCTCACACTCGCCCATTCAATACCCTGTTCATAAGGGATACTGGTGTAAAGGTCCCTAACATCTATCATTAGGAAATGATACTCAGTTCTATAATCCAAGGTATTTAACTTGTCTAAAAATGACCAAGAATCCTTAGAAATAACTTCCCCTGTTGTAAAATACTTTTTCATAATGGAATCTGCGAACTTAGCACAAACATATGTAGATGAAGCTCTCCCATCCACTATGGGTCTAAGTGAGGGGTCTTTTATGTCTTTATGAAGTTTAGGGACTCCAAACATACAAGGGGTCCTTAGTGAAAGTATTTATAGATAATTGTATATGCACATGTCTATTCTACCTTCTATAAATAAATCATTCAGGTAGATTCTAATACGCTGATTTGCTATATTTAATTCATTTAAGGAAGCTTCTGAATATGCATCAGACTCCAAAATAGTTTGGATTTTCGTATCATAATGATGAATATACATAAAAACTAGTCCACCTCCTTTGTCTGGTTTCATTACATGGACTTTTGCAGAACATAACAAACTAAATAAGTCTTTTTCCTCATTACTTAAATTAAACTTATAATCGGCTTCTGATTTGCTCAGTTTTCTAAAATCCAACTCACACATTTTTTCAAAAATAGATAATAAATTATGTAGTGGTGGATTGAAACAACTAGATACTTTAAATTCATTAACAGTGCTACTCTCTGCACCCAAAAGCTGATGCAAATTCATTTTTCTGACAAGCATTTTGAGATCACAAATTAATTGTCCTATATTCATTCTATTTATAGGAATGAATGACAAACCTTTAACCAGAATATTAACCAAATCTTCAGAGACCTTAAAACGAAGAATAATTATAAATGGAGAAATCCTTC